>NW_018479955.1:22630-28447 GCF_002113885.1 Mizuhopecten yessoensis | reverse complement strand
GTCAGGACATAAACATACAGTGTCTCACTGTCAGGACATAAACATACAGTGCCTGACTGTCAGGACATAAACATACAGTGTCTCACTGTCAAGACATAAACATACAATGGCATCACCATCAGGATATAAACATACAATGTCTCACCATCAGGACATAAACAGACAATGTCTCATCATCAGGACATAAACATACAGTGTCTCACTGTCAGGACATAAACATACAGTGTCTCACTGTCAGGATATAAACATACAGTCTCTGACTGTCAGGACATACACATACAATGTCTCACCATCAGGACATAAACATACAATGCCTCACCATCAGGACATAAACATACAATGTCTCACCATCAGGACATAAACATATAATGCCTCACCATCAGGACATAAACATACAATGTCACACCATCAGGACATAAACATACAGTGTCTCACCATCAGGACATAAACATACAGTGTCTGACTGTCAGGACATAAACATACAGTGTCTGACTGTCAGGACATAAACATACAGTGTCTGACTGTCAGGAAATATTCAATATATCACTGTCAGGGACCTTGATATTCAATATCTTACTGTCGGGGACCTACATATTCAATATATCACAGTCAGGGACCTACACATTCAATATCTCACTGTCTTAGGGATTCAGATATTCAATATATCACTGTCAGGGACCTACATATATTCAAAGTCCATGACACAGAAGTAACTGTTATTGATCATCATCAGGAAATAATTAGGATACCCCCCTTGATGGTCTAATGCAGCCTCTATGTAGATTTATCAGTCTTACTTCTGGCTGACATGAAGTTTGTTCTGTGTGTTCTGTCTAGCAAATCCTCCTCTGGTGAGTTTATGTGTGACAATTAGCATGTATATGAAATGGAATACATTCAACAATATCAGAGTCAGTGATTAAGAGAAATTTTCCCTATATTTGTGTTAACAAACATGTATATGATGGTACTGGGTGTATAATGTAGGTCAGATTCCAGTGAATCCAGTGATAAAATGGCCTCTGGACTAATGCTACCACAGTCAAGTGTAATTGGTACTGGGTGTATAATGTATGTCAGATTCCAGTTAATCCAGTGATTGAATGGGCCTCTGTACTAATGCTGCCACAGTCAAGTGTAATTGGTACTGGGTGTATAATGTATGTCAGATTCCAGTTAATCCAGTGATTGAATGGCCTCTGTACTAATGCTGCCACAGTCAAGTGTTATTGGTACTGGGGGTATAATGTATGTCAGATTCCAGTGAATCCAGTGATTGAATGGCCTCTGTCCTAATGCTGCCACAGTCAAGTGTTATTGGTACTGGGGGTATAATGTATGTCAGATTCCAGTGAATCCAGTGATAAAATGGCCTCTGTACTAATGCTACCACAGTCAAGTGTAATTGGTACTGGGTGTATAATGTAGGTCAGATTCCAGTTAATCCAGTGATTGAATGGGCCTCTGTACTAATGCTACCACAGTCAAGTGTTATTGGTACTGGGTGTATAATGTAGGTCAGATTCCAGTGAATCCAGTAATTGAATGGCCTCTGTACTAATGCTGCCACAGTCAAGTGTAATTGGTACTGGGTGTATAATGTAGGTCAGATTCCAGTGAATCCAGTAATTGAATGGCCTCTGTACTAATGCTGCCACAGTCAAGTGTTATTGGTACTGGGTGTATAATGTAGGTCAGATTCCAGTGAATCCAGTGATAAAATGGCCTCTGTACTAATGCTACCACAGTCAAGTGTTATTGGTACTGGGTGTATAATGTATGTCAGATTCCAGTGAATCCAGTGATAAAATGGCCTCTGTACTAATGCTACCACAGTCAAGTGTAATTGGTACTGGGTGTATAATGTAGGTCAGATTCCAGTGAATCCAGTGATTGAATGGCCTCTGTACTAATGCTACCACAGTCAAGTGTTATTGGTACTGGGTGTATAATGTAGGTCAGATTCCAGTGAATCCAGTGATTGAATGGCCTCTGTACTAATGCTACCACAGTCAAGTGTTATTGGTACTGGGTGTATAATGTAGGTCAGATTCCAGTGAATCCAGTGATTGAATGGCCTCTGTACTAATGCTACCACAGTCAAGTGTTATTGGTACTGGGTGTATAATGTAGGTCAGATTCCAGTGAATCCAGTGATTGAATGGCCTCTGTACTAATGCTGCCACAGTCAAGTGTTATTGGTATGTCTAGTTTAGTTACAATAGCATGTGATTTGAATTATTAAACGTGTCTGTAATGAATTACTTAAGTCTGTGTAAATGTTCCTAAACACACACGTAATTATAGAGGTTCCACCAGAAGTTCAGCACAGCAAACATAGTAAACCTTTGCTGAACTTTCAAAGCTGTTTAGAAGAAATGCCTGCATGAACTACCTCTGAACTTCAAGTTCAAAACAGAGATATACAAGGTCAAGGTCAAAACAGAGATACATCCTGTCAAAACAGATATTCAACAATACACATATAAATTGTATGTTTACTTTAACTGTAAGAGTTGTAACTAATGTTAGAAAGTTATCTACAAGGAAATTATATTTTTATCTTATCTTGTCTGAAGTGTATATATCACAAGGTCTATTATTTAGAAAACCTGTGTATAGCAAAACCTTAAGCAAAACTGCACTACATAATCAGGATACCTGCATAAACCTTACATTCTGCAAAGTTATGTAAACTATGGATATCAACTTCGACTAAACTCCACTGTACACATTCCTTTCATAATTATGGAAACTGAACCCAATATAAACCGAGACCTGCTAATCTAAACAGGGAGAGGTGACAGTAATAAATACTGGAAAACTAATATATTAGTTATGTTATTCCAGAGGTCAGAAAAATAACAAAAACCCTTTGTTTTGACACAGAAAACTACCATTTAATTAGCTTATATTGATGTGTATGGCACTGAAATTATTTCTAGCTTGTACCTTAACAATCATCTAAGTGCCATACACATCAATATATAGTAGGCCCCCGTTGAAACCTTTCACATACAGGAAGCAAATCTTTAGATATTATTGCTGGTATATTGCCTAGTTTCTGACCCTCTAATACAGGTTTCGGTGAACATGACTGAGAGTAATTACAACAAGAGGCCCAGGGGCCTTAATAGCTCACCTGGTATTTTATTTTTCAATTTAAAACCTGCTGAGTACCATTCAGCTTTATCAAAGGAGTACAAGTAACAAAGTTGCATCTTCCATTTATAAATANCCTATTTGGCCCCGCCCCTCTGCCCCCAAAGAGGCCACACCCTCCGTTTATACAAACTTGAGTCTCCTTTGTCCAAAGATGCTCTAGGACAAATTTGGTCAAAATCCTTCTATTGGTTGAGAAGAAGAAGATTTTTAAAGATTTACCTATTTTCCCCCTATTTGGCCCCGCCCCTCTGCCCCCAGGGGGGTTATACCATCCGTTTATACAAAACTGAGAACCCTTTGGCCAATGATGCTCCTGACCAAATTTGGTCAAAATCCTCTGAGCCATTCAGGACAAGTAGCATTTTAAAGGAAAAAGTTGACGGACGCCGGACGACGGACAACGGACGCTGCACCATGGGATAAGCTCACTTGGCCCTTCGGGCCAGGTGAGCTAAAAATATATAATTCATCCCATTAATTTATTTATAAAAAATAATTGAATGTACATTTGGAGTCAAACTCACAACATTTCACATGACAGTCTACACAAAAAATGTCTGACAATTATGATACTTCCTGTTTGTGCGACGATGTCTGGACAAGGACTATTATATTATTTGTGTAGTATGTCCTTGAACTACTTACACAGCCAGCTTTAAATAACACTATTTTGTGTAATGACCAATGATATTTTACAGATAATAATCTTATGTTTGTTTCTATGTTTAAAGTCAGAGCTAAACTTTCGTTTGCTTTGGAAGATGGATGTGAGAAGACCTATTTCTGCCACTGTTGAGGTGTTAGCACTTTCTCCAGAATATCTGTTTACTACGAATATTAAGGCATGCAACTGGGGATGAGCATACCTTCCACCACAGCAGCTACCAATATCTGCCAGGGTACATCATCAATGAACCTTCAGTCACTCCCCAGACATGTGTGATTGGCTTGGAGTTAGTTAATCAGTAGTAACTGTATATTATATAGCACTAAGTGGGTCTGTGATATACGGAATGAATAGGCTTGAAACAAAGCCTTGTCTTCCATAAGCGAGACCCTTCAAATTTCATGTTTGATATTCGACACAGGATATTTGAAGATAGAATATTTGCTGTATACTGCTAACAAACATGTTACCAATATCCCCCACTGCTAAACTACTGCTAAACTATTGACTCAATTCATATAGACATGCAGGAAGTTAAGATTCCAAGATGTACCAGAAATTTACCAACTTTGATGATTGCTGGTAAAATAATGTGGGAGATGAACCAGTTATTCAATTAAGGTCAAAATGTAGGTCACAGTGACCTATTTTGTTTTACATGACACTCTACCTTCCCAAATGCTCCGGACAAAGCCTCGGACGAACATATCTATGACTATGTAAAGCCAGACTGACAGACAAAGGACATCACCATATCCTTCCTTCACATTGCTGTGGGGGGTAAACACACCAGATTTTGTGTTCCCTTACAATACTTTTGTATGGGCATTGAGAAGCAAACCAGAATTCAAGCAAAGATTAGTAGAATACTGACTACTTTAACGGTAGGTCCAGATCTTGTTGGCTGACCAAACTGGACATGGTATTTACATTAACACAGATAAAGAGAGATAATTACCTTTAGTGATTTTTGATGGTTAAGTGCCCAGAGAACAAGCCTTTAATGAAGCATCTCTTTAGTTGAGGACTTAAATTCTACATGTGTATGAGGTGAATACAATTTTCCACCACTTTGCAGAACAGACAAAAAATGTTTATCACAATTTCCTTCTTCCCTAAAAACATGTTCTCCTGTTTAAGTTTAACATGACATCTTTCGTAAAAGTGAATTGTTGTCATTGTACATTTTGTATGTCACTTTTAGTCATTCGAGCCCCGCACATGTAGCTTGCTATTTGATTACTCTACTAATACTGTTAACAGGGAAATCTTGAACAGGGAGATCCAGATAAATAAACGAATTTTCCTAATAACATTGATAATATGGCACAACACAAAGCTCACCCAATAGAAATTGTTTACATCTATGAGTATGACAGTGGTTTTCCTCTTATCCTATTCAGATCAAATAATATTTCTTCAATTTCTTTAATTACTCAACAATATAAAGATCATCCCTCTTCAGTTTTACAGGAGAAACCATTGCCTTCTGACAACAGCCCAACATACTTTCACTGGAAACCAAGTACCTGGAACAACCCCCTTTTATTGGAAACCAAGTACCTTGAGAAGCGTCAACCTTTTGACTACAATAATATCCCCTTCCAGAAACCAAGTCCGTTGAGAAACCCCAGCCCTTTGACTACAATACTACCCACTTTCACTGGAAACCAAGTCCCTTGTCCGTTGAGAAACCACAGCCTTTTGACTACAATACTACCCACTTTCACTGGAAACCAAGTCCCTTGTCCCTTGAGAAACCCCAGCCCTTTGACTACAATACTACCCCTTTCCACTGGAACCCAAGTCCCTTATATGTCCCTTGAGAAACCTCAGCCCTTTGACAACAATACTACCCCTTTCCACTGGAAACCAAGTCCCTTGTCCGTTGAGAAACCTCAGCCTTTTGACTACAATACTACCCACTTTCACTGGAAACCAAGTCCCTTGTCCGTTGAGAAACCCCAGCCCTTTGACTACAATAC
>NW_018479955.1:0-18681 GCF_002113885.1 Mizuhopecten yessoensis | reverse complement strand
CATACTTGCCAACCCTCCAGAGTCAGGAGGGAGACTACCGACATGTCATACTTGCCAACCCTCCAGAGTCAGGAGGGAGACTACCGACATGTCATACTTGCCAACCCTCCAGAGTCAGGAGGTAGACTACCAACATGTCATACTTGCCAACCCTCCAGAGTTAGGAGGGAGACTACCGATTTTGGACTCTGAATTTTGGTATTTTTTTTAATTTAGAGAGCCAGGTAGTTTTCTACAGATCGGATGATATCATCTGAAAGAACAACTCGAAATATGTAATTTTAAAGGGTTATCCTGTCTTTAGTGGGGTATATACACATATGTTACTTATGTTTTAATTTTGAGCATGAAGAATCTCTCCCATTAAAATTTTCAAAAAGGTGGCATGTTGCATCTGCTTCAAAGATAAAAACCCAGCACTTTGTTTTGTCAACACTTGGGACAATGGCTTCAACTCTGGTGCTGAACATTAGTAAAGGGCCTTTAACTCTTGTCTTGAATGTACATTTCAGATAAATGTACACCAATCTACAGTTCAGATAACCGTACAGCAGTGTACAGTTCAGATAATTGTACACCAATGTACAGTTCAGATAATTGTACAGCAGTGTACACCAATGTACAGCTCAGATAATTGTACACCAATGTACAGTTCAGATAAGTGTACACCAGATAATTGTACACCAATGTACAGTTCAGATAATTGTACGCCAATGTACATCTACAGGTATTATAATTATTGATGTTGGTTTTATAGAACACTCATTTATTTCATTTATAGGTTGGGATTTCCAGAATCTTTTTCATGTCCTACTTTTGGAAGACTAAAAGGTAGCTTATGAAAAAATATTATCATTGTTCTAGCTACATTATACACACTGCCCACTTCATCCTAAAAATCCTGGACCTGAGCAAGGCTATTATGGTAGTGGTAATTTATTTAAGGGGCTCTGATATGCAATGAAAAGCGAGTTTGGGAAAAAGAAATATGATACTACTTCTAACACTACATAAGATTTTACTGACATGACAGAAAAAATTACCTTGTTAACCCAGCTTATCCAGCTCAGGTGGTAAAAAGAAACACGTTTCAGTTTAAAAGATTAACAAGAGGCCCATGGGCCTTAACGGTCACCTGACATCCGATTCAAATTAGGACTTTCATCCAGGGGCCAATTCATACTTTTTGTTGGTCCGAGTGACCTTGCTGCATCGTCCATTAATTTTTCCTTGTGAACACAATAACTTCAGTAAATATAAAACAATTTTGATGAAACTTTGTATGTAGCTTTGTATCAATGAGATCTTGGATGAGTTTGAATACCGTATCAATTTGACCATCACTTACATAGTTATTCCCCTTGGTAATTCTATTATTGTTTGACCCTGTGAACACGATAACTGAAATAAATGGGTGTGACTTCAATTTTGACCCAAGGGGTCTGTTTTGAACAACCTTGATAACTGTATGTCTTCTGTTCTTGATTAAAAGCGTAAATCAATGATTTATTAAATAAGGCACAAAATTTTAATAGCACCTTGTTAGTAGCAAAAATGCGTCATGAATGAAAAAAAAAGGTGTACCACATGAAATTACATCTATTCTTGTGTAATGTCAATCAATATCACAGGGACAAATAATAATATAATGACAAAGGGCAATAACTCTGCAGGTTACCGTCAAATAATTACTGGACAAAGTCTCATTGAACTCCATCAACATTTATTCAAGTTATCGTATATATCCAATAAGGTCCAATAATAATATTATTACAAAGTATAATAACTCTGTAAGTTACTGTCGAATAATTCCCATTTTCATACTCGTCTGAGATCGTTTTGATATAAGGCTGCATACAAAGTTTCATCAAACTGGGTTAACATTTACTCAAGTTCTCGTGTTCACCATGTCCAATAATAATATTATTACAAAGGGCAATAACTCTGTAAGTTACTGTCGAATAATTCCCATTTTCATACTCGTCTGAGATCGTTTTGATATAAGGCTGCATACAAAGTTTCATCAAACTCGGTTAACATTTACTGTTATCGTGTTCACAAGAAAAAGTTAACGCACGGCGCACGATGCACGGCGCACGACGCACGACCAACAAAAGACTATCACAATAGGTTACCTGACCATAGGTCATGGTAACCTATTGTGATAGTCTTTAGTAAAAATGGCAAAGTATAACAAAAGTCTGCTCATTAACTGTGATATAATAAATTAAATGGCCAATTAAATGTTCAGTCTTTAGCAAGCTGTATCTAAAATGATATTAACAAAATATCCACTGTTCACAGATGATAACTGTGATATATAATATTTGTTTGTCAAATCTTAGGTGAGTAAATTTTTGTAAATATGGGGTTAGTCTTACCTCAAGTAAAACAGGATACTTAACAGGTTACGTGTACACCTGTATAACAGGATACTTAACAGGTGATGTGTACACCTGTATAACAGGATACTTAACGGGTGATGTGTACACCTGTATAACAGCATACTTGACAGGTGACGTGTACTCCTGTATAACAGCATACTTAACAGGTGATGTGTATACCTGTATAACAGGATACTGACATGTGATGTGTACACCTGTATAACAGGATACAGACAGGTGATGTGTACACCTGTATAACAGGGTCCTGACAGGTGATGTGTACACCTGTATAATGGGGTACTGACAGGGGATGTGTACACCTGTCTAATGGGGAACTGACAGGTGATGTGTACACCTGTATAACAGGTTACTGACAGGTGATGTGTACACCTGTATATTGGGGTACTGGCAGGTGATGTGTACACCTGTATAACAGGTTACTGGCAGGTGATGTGTACACCTGTATAACAGGGTACTGGCAGGTGAAGTGTACACCTGTATAACAGCATACTTAACAGGTTATGTGTACACCTGTATAACAGGATACTGAACAGGTGATGTGTACACCTGTATAACAGGGTACTGGCAGGGGATGTGTACACCTGTATAACAGGGTACTGGCAGGGGATGTGTACACCTGTATAACAGGGTACTGGCAGGTGATGTGTACACCTGTATAACAGCATACTTAACGGGTGATGTGTACACCTGTATAACAGCATACTTGACAGGTGATGTGTACTCCTGTATAACAGCATACTTAACAGGTGATGTGTACACCTGTATAACAGCATACTTAACAGGTTATGTGTACACCTGTATAACGGTATACTGACAGGTGATGTGTTTGACTGTATAACAGCATACTTAACAGGTTACGTGTACACCTGTATAACAGGATGCTTAACAGGTGATGTGTACGCCTGTATAACAGGATACTGAACAGGTTATGTGTACACCTGTATAACGGGATACTTAACAGGTGATGTGTATACCTGTATAACAGGATACTGACTGGTGATGTGTACACCTGTATAACGGGATACTGACAGGTGATGTGTTTGCCTGTATAACAGCATACTTAACAGGTTATGTGTACACCTGTATAACAGGATACTGAACAGGTGATGTGTACACCTGTATAACAGGATACCGACAGGTGATGTGTACACCTGTATAACAGCATACTTAACAGGTTATGTGTACATCTGTATAACGGGATACTGACAGGTTATGTGTACACCTGTATAACAGGATACTGAACAGGTGATGTGTACACTTTTTTAAGGGGGTACTAACAGGTGATGTGTACACCTGTATAACGGGGTACTGACAGGTGATGTGTACACCTGTATAAAGGGGTACTAACAGGTGATGTGTACACCTGTATTACGGGGTACTGACAGGTGATGTGTACACCTCTATTATGGGGTACTGACAGGTGATGTGTACACCTGTATAACAGGATACTGAACAGGTGATGTGTACATCTGTATGACGGGGTACTGACAGGTGATGTGTACACCTGTATAACAGGGTACTGACAGGTGATGTGTACACTTTTTTAAGGGGGTACTAACAGGTGATGTGTACACTTTTATAAGGGGGTACTAACAGGTGATGTGTACACTTTTATAAGGGGGTACTAACGGGTGATGTGTATGTCTGTATAACGGGGTACTGCCAGGTGATGTGTACACCTGTATAACGGGGTAATGACAGGTGATGTGTATGTCTGTATAACAGGGTACTGACAGGTGATGTGTACCCCTGTATAACTTGATACTTAACAGGTGATGTGTACACCTGTATAACGGGATACTTAACAGGTGATGTGTACACCTGTATAACAGGGTACCGACAGGTGATGTGTACACCTGTATAACGGGGTAATGACAGGTGATGTGTATGTCTGTATAACAGGGTACTGACAGGTGATGTGTACACCTCTATTATGGGGTACTGACAGGTGATGTGTACACCTGTATAACGGGATACTGAACAGGTGATGTGTACACCTGTATGACGGGGTACTGGCAGGTGAGGTTACACCTGTATAACAGGGTACCGACAGGGGATGTGTACACTTTTATAAGGGGGTACTAACAGGTGATGTGTATGCCTGTATAACAGGATACTGACAGGTGATGTGTATGCCTGTATAACGGGGTACTGACAGGTGATGTGTACACCTGTTATACAGGGTACTCGACAGGTAATTTTTACACCTGTAAAACAAGGTACTTGACAGATGATTTGTACAGCTATAAAACAGGATATTTGACAGGTGATTCGTACACCTGTAAAACAAGGTACTTGACAGGCATTTTTGTACACCTGTATAACAGGGTACTCCACATGTGATTTGTACACCTGTAATGTATAAGCAGCATGCACCACACACCATACAGTACTACTGTATTTACCGAGTCGGAACTATCCCAGGGGTTTGCCTCCTGTGCCACCACAGCTTTTGCCTCCAACTTCTCCTCTACTGGAGGTGCTTCTTCCTTCTTTGGTTCCTCTTCCTTATTTTCCTCAATCTGTTCCTTATTTTCCTCCTTCTTTTCTTCCCCGGTGCTCTTGTTAGGTTTCTTGGTTGGAGTTCTCCTCGGATCTTCTTTGAAATCAATTGATTTTCCACTATAAGCATCTGGTACCATATTGAAGAAAGAGTGCTTTACTCGTACTTTGGTCGGGTGAGGATGAGGTGCAAAAAAATCGAAGTCATCATCATCCTTGGGGTTTTTCTTATCCTTGTCAGCCATGACTCTTACTAATAACTTGACTGGATATACAACTGAAAGTTAAAAATAGATCTTGGGATATCCCCTCTCTATATATATATGCATAAATAACCAGGTGCAAAATCAATCAAGTTCATTATACCAGTCCCAGCTGCTGAAAGCATCAATGACATACTACCATACTACGTCTATACGTAGCTGTTAGAGATTCTATACTGGGCAATTGATCAAATGACGATATGGACAAAATTCTGATTTGAGTTTTCAAAAAAATATTGTTATAAATATAATTATCATCACAATATTCTAGGAACAATATTTAGCTTTAAATTCATAAATCAATTTAATCAATTTGCTGCATCAGTGGCTATTTTCTATTGATCCAACATCCAATTCTTTATGAATTTATATAATAAGATAAGAAAGACAACCAGATTGTCATGAAATATTTGGCAGAATCAAACTTTACACTGACCTTGCGTAAATCGAGTAATTCTCCTCCACAGCCGAGGTAGGCTTATTTCACATGTGATGTTCTGCAAAGCTCCCAAACAACACCGAACACACTTACAATATGTTGTCTGGCTCTTAGCTTTCGTGTAACGTATCCATGTGCAGGGCCTAGATCTATTTGTTGAGTGTGCTTCAGCAGCTGACTCAAATTTTACTCCCGCGCCACTGATGACTCAAAAAATCGATGTAACATCCGTCGCCCGGGTGACCAGCCCCCCATCGCTTTCGCACATACACACAACCTTGTCTCGTCGGACAGAGCTTTATTAATCATTCATTTATAAATGTTGACAAGTAGTTTCAACTACGCATGCAAAATTATACCGGATGATACTGGCAGTTCTGCTGTGACGGGGCATATACGTGTACAGACACATTACGGGTTACGTCTTCATGGGTGTGAGAAGCATCAGGATGATGTATGTTTTACAATGCTAACTGTTGCTGCTTACCCTCACTTTCAAGAGGCTGTTCCCAATATTGATGAGTCATTATACAGTGTCATTATTAGTAATTCAATGATAGATCTACATAAGAGTCCCGAGTGCTGTACTCGTAGAATGTTGATGGGACACGTAGAATTTCTGGAAATACTAAAATTTGAAAATGAGGGACCCATTAATTGTTTTTAGCAATAAACTTGAAAATGACCCATGGAAACACATTTTGTAGATTGATAACTGGTAACTACACATTATATTGTGTATCTATGATTCAATACGTGTCGTTGAACTTATTTAAGGCTTAGATTAAAAAAAAAAATCATGTTGTCAGCCACGTACGTAATATTAATCGTCTATCTACAACCGATTGACTCATATTTTACTAATTGGACATGCTACGTCTATAGCCAGTACAAACTACAAACTAAACGTTCTCATAGACTACGCCGAGTGGACAGCGTTCTCCATACGCAGGAACAGGGCTCTTCATCGAACCTAACAATTAATATAGTTAGAGCGTTTTATAAATTGACTCAAGAGTTAGAAGTCTTCAATGAGCAACCATCCGCGTTCAGATTCACAGGGTATGTCACATAAAATTGTCGTCACGTTATGGATAATGTAGAAATGTATATATGCCGTGGCGCTCACGTATATATAGCATGTCACTGTGCTCATATAGAGCAACACCCTTGAGTCACTGAGAAGTACACAGTATCAGCCTGATATTGNAGATCTCTTGTGCCATTTGGGTTATTTTATTTGGTGTGACTGAGTTTTAAATAGAAAAAAACCCGCACATAGTAATAACTCTTTCGATGTCAGCGCCGTCATCGTTGGAAAACGGTTTTCCGTGCGATAATTCTTGAAGGAATGATCGATTGGCTTTTCATAACAAATTTCCCGACACACTTATAGTATCAATTGCTCGCTCAAGGTCAATTTTGAACAGAATCTGAAAATCAATATGGCCGTCAGTGGCCATCTTAGCTTTAAAAAAAAATGTGAACAGTCGCATGGTTCCGTGCAATAAACCTTGATGTTGATGCTTTGATTTCATGAAGCTAAGACTATCAATCGATTTTGTCTTCTATTTTATGTAATTCTTTGTACACCACATTACTCCTGTTGGAGGAAATAATGCTTGACGACTTCGGTCACGGGGACACGAAGGGATGACATACAAATGCATACTCATATAAAAAAAACATGAGCGACCCTTTACAGCATACAGAGGTTACGCTTGAGTACAGATTCTTCGTTACTTAGTGGAGTAAGGGAAATAACTGCTATATTTTAACAAGAAATAGCAAGACTAGCTAAATAGGGTTGGACTAGTAGATATAAGGAAATAGAAACAAGACTATCACTTAAAGACTTTAAACAAAAGGAATTTTATAATGTACACCCACAAAACCGCTGACAATAGCATTTGATATTAGATAACATATTACAAGAAAAAAATCAATTTTATGATAAAGAGTCTATATATTTATTTTATTTTTATATAAAATTCATCTTTATATTTTCTCTCTGCTTCCCAAATAATAAGTTTTTCTAGCACCTTACAAAATTCTTCGCTTTTAGCCTTACTTTTTCGTGTTCACCTAACTGGGGAAGGGTTATGTTCCCAGGCCAGGACAAATACCGGAGACCTTAAAAATGGTATAGTTGTTATTCCCTGTTTTAAAAACGTTCGGTATTTATGGTAATTACAACAACTGGTAACCCGTTGCAAGTACAATCATGTGACTGAGAATACTGTGCTGAATGCCTTTGGTATGGTATTTCAGTGAGGTAGCACTTAAGTCATCATCAGATCCGCGCTGTCACAAACAGCCAAACAGCCCATAATTACGCCTCCAGCACACATTCACACATGCACGAAGACACTAGCAAACAAATTCATAAATGTATACGACGTCCCTATGCCATAGTAAGGACTGATTCCACTAGAAAAAAATCCCATTTACACGACTATTTAATATTGTTTAAAAGCGTGTTTGTTTCCACCCATATAACATGTTATATCTTATGTGTATTGATACATTTCCATGATGCAAATATAAATCTTTGCAATGATATCCCATTATAAAAAAGCTTGTTGTTAGATCGGACTTTCTTATCTATTTCCGTGGTGTAAGGAACCTTATAGACGTATTAATATACTACTGGCTTATATGTCTCTGGTTGTATGTTACTTGGGACCAGAGACGTAATCAGAGGCTGTATATGTCTCTGATGTAATATATACGTCTCTGTTGGGACATGATGATATTTAAATACCAAAATTTTATTTCAGTTTTGTTTTCAAGGGGTATTTGAGATGCATCTATAAGATTTTTGGAAGATCACTCTAAAACCTTTACACTGAAACAGTTTGGTTTCTCAAAAAATATGCATGTATTACGTACGTTAGTCACCGAGTCATTGATATAACTATGATCAAAGGGAATTATTTCGTTCCCTTTTCCCACACTGACCCCATCGTTAATGTAAAAACAACTAAGAGTGGGACCAAATGGCATTAGTTCGAGAGTACCATTTATATATGGTACAGCCAGGTTGTATAGAACTGCTGCGCAAATGGACTTGAGCAAGTCTATTTGCTTGACGTAAATCTCGCAATTTCTCTCGACGAACGAGATCCTTTTCACCGGCACCACCATTACAACTAGCAGGTACATAGAACCACGTTAGTGAATCTTTCAACATCCACTTCGCTTGAAGTTCTTTTCACTTCAATTGTTGATATAAGGATACTATTTAAATCATCTTAACTTAGAAGTCCTATTTTGTTTTTGTTACTCCGTAACAAACGATATATTTTCACTTTTACACTCGACATTGCATGGATATCGAGATGTGCCCACGTTGACAGAACGGCGCAAGAAATATTATTGAATGGAAATTGCCACGGGTGGTTGTTCTAACACTTATAGGAATGCGTTGAGGTAGCCATGCCGTCATGGTCATCATGCGGTTAATCAGTAAATACACAATACTGTGAAATCCTTGGACAGTACTCTGAGCCATTTCGTACGTGCGTCGCTGACCTTCCTTGTCTATCAGAAAGTGAATCTGTATGCTAGCCTACCTATTTAACAACCTTTTTAATGCGCTACATGGAGGTATGGCTCGTAGAAGTATAACCCATGTACAGGTTGGGGGGCACAACGGCGCATATGGGTAAAAATGCAGTAATAATTTTTATAACTCCCCGGGGGGGGGTTAAAGTGAAATAAAAACACGAGTTCTTTTAAACACTGAGTAAAAAAGGGCATTTTGCTCCATGTGTTTAAAAGAACTTTGTGTTTTTATTTCACTTTATTCCCATCTGAGGAATAAAATTATAGCTGTAAATGGGTAACTGTTACCCAAATGCAGGATTATTACCCATATCGTTATGTGCTGTTGTGCCCTATCTGATCACTGATGTAAAATCGGATGACTGATTAAAAATAAAAGATAAATATGATTTTAGTTCTACGGTACTGCAAGTTACAGTACCAATTGTTCAACTAAGCTTAGGCCTACTTGACAAAAATGATGGGTAGACTATTTTATACTTTCACAAAATTGCATACCACAACCAGATGCCAGAGTCCAAGAGCAGTAGTTTTCATTGGAACAGGAAAATAACGTTCTACTATAGGTGCCTACCCCTCCCAATCACCCCTACCAAAAGAAAATTATCCTCTTGTCCATAAAAGTGTAATTCAGAATTAATGATGATGGTCAAGACGATATGACCCTCGCGCATGCATATTTAGCGTTGGGAATCGGTTGAAATTTTATGATCGATCATTGGTTACCATTAACCAACCGATGATCGATTAATAATCGTTCTATAGAAATACACAAGTGAAATCCTCCATGCTGTTGTTGCGAGTCACTTGGGCAAATAAAAAGCGATACCATGTAATTATAATTTAAGAAATGCCTCTCTTCAAACACTGAATCTGTAATATATAGTCCTAACAAGCAACCATGAGCTAAAAGTACGTCGTCCAGTGATGATGCCAACAGTTTTACTTTGTAGCTGGGGGAAATGTCTACTGAAAACTCCATAATATCTACACATTAGCATTCCGACTAAAATGAATCATCGATTTTGTACTCAATTAATCGGTTTGTTAGCCTAACTGACCGACGTTCAACGTGACGCATTACATGTACCAACATTTTCCAAGCTAAACGAGTTCTGATGCATGCTGAAATATTCAATATTGATAGTTGCTTTTTTTTCGTCCCATTATTTAGAATATTTGAGTTATTTCCCCTTGTGTGCACAAACCTATCTGATGTGGATATGTAGGACATGTAGCTTTAGACTTTTCATAAAAAACGGAAATGCATGGTTGAAGAAAATGTGTAAATTAGTCTACATTGTTAATTTGGATTCCATAGTTTTAGTGATAAACTTTCTAGGAATGGATGTGAGAGGGTCTAATTTCATCTAAATTTTAATAGATGTTGGCATCCTGACGAGAGTCCTTGAAATTTAATAACATCGCCAACACATCTTTCACTATAACCAGTTCCAGGTAACGACCCATAATAGTGATTTTGTGTCTTAAGAGATCGATTCAATGTAGTTGGTTCTTGTGGATGGCAATCCATGTCAAGAAAGCTACCAGCTGCAGGGGCAGCTTAACAAATGACTGGATTAATAAATGTGCATTTTCTTTTGCAGGTAAGGATACGGCAGAACCATGGGTGCGTACAAGTACATACAGGAGTTATACAGGAAGAAGCAGACTGATGTTTTGAGGTTTCTTCTCCGAGTTAGGTGCTGGCAATACCGCCAATTGTCTGCTGTTCATAGGGCCACCCGTCCCACTCGCCCAGACAAGGCCAGGAGGCTGGGATTCAGGGCTAAGCAGGGTAAGTGCCCAGTCCTTAGTAAATTATTGTAAAAGCAAGGTTTCTAACTTCTGTACACTCTTGTCTCTTTTTAAACTTTTGAAACGGCTAGCGTTATCATTTGATCGGACTGGATCTATTTAGGTTTTGGTACTGGTAGTTTCTAAAACAAATCCGTAATTAGGTTGTATAAAATCCAGTTGGAATTCAATTACTTTTTAATCTGAAGGGCACTAATAATGATTGTGAAGTGGGCTTCCACTTCAGATAGAAAGCATTGACGGTACAAGGGTATTGTTATCCTCAGTACTCCAGTGATAACCTGCACTTGGCTCTCTGGAATATGTCCTAACAAAATTGAAGACACATGGCGAGCAAATTCATCGGCCTTTGGGGGGGGGGGGACCCCGCCAGGCTGATACCTGGGCCTACAAAGATTACAGAGAAGTACAATCCGACTTCAAAGCCAGTCAATTTTACTGTTGTGTGACAGATTTATTTTATGCACATCAAGGTGGCAACACTTGAGCATTCGATTTTGTCGTGACATATTCCAGGGTACAGAGAGAGTAAGTGAGCGTAACCCCTAGAGTATCGAGGATGGGGTGTTGTCCAACCCTCTACCTGTGGTCACTGTTGCTATTTCTTTTCTATTCCCTAATTACTGAACACTTGACACCTATTTGATTGCATTATGAAATCAATTATGATGCATGATATTGTAAATGAGATTAATTAAAGACATCATGTTTATACTCTTTGAAAAATAAGCTAGATAGCAATATTTTTTCCATAAATAAATGATGATTACAATTCCACAGATATTGATCGCTTGACAAACTTTCTGTGTTATAGCAATAAAAAAAACTATTTCATATGAAACTTCCTTGGCATATATATGTAAAAATGTATTGTTTCCAGGTTACATCATCTACCGAGTCCGAGTTCGCCGTGGTGGACGCAAACGTCCAGTTCCTAAGGGATGTACATATGGTAAACCAAAGACCCATGGAGTGAACCAGCTTAAGTTCCAGCGCTCTCACAGATCCATTGCAGAGGTAAGGCAAAAGAATGGCAGCCAGTATTCAATGAAAATGGAACAGTGTTTAAACAAATATTTTTATTCGTTCAAGGCAAAAAAAGTGTGTATTCAAGGACATACAGTTCCACTAGGGTAGAATTAGGAAGTTTTTTGTTTGGGCAAATCAGATTTTTCAAAATCTGCCTGTGAACATGTACTTTGAATATAAGTCGTTTACCACTGATGTTAAGGATTTCCTACCAGCCAAAGAAATTTAGTTGCCTGAAATGAAGACTTCAGGGTCTTCATTGCATATCTGAAATGTTGGAAGTTACTGGAGAATATATTGAATTACATTTTAATGATTTTATGATCAAATTGATTTTATCTTTTCTTTTGAAGTTAAAACCTAGCATTTTTGACTTTAAAGAGTTCGATAAGTGGTTTCAATTGATCTTGATTAAATAATTAGTCTTAAAAGCAAGTGTGTGTGTTCATGGTTTCACCCTTCAAAAAGCTTCTGCAATAGGGAGAGAAATCTAGGGTTTGTAGAAATACCCTTTCATAATGCAAAGTTAATTATTTCAGCCTTTTGACAAGGATTCAGGGTTAGACACTTAACTTTTTTGCTTGGTAGTCCACAGGACTAGTGTAATATATTATTTACTAGTCCTTCGTCAATGTAACTAGGCCAAGATTTCCTCGCATCGCAATCTATAGCACAAAACATAAAAAGTAATCGCCTGTAGGGGACTTCAAATAACTACTACCATAAAAAATTTAAAATATGGTGAAGTTTTAGGAAAATTTTGACAATTATCATGCAATGTGTCTTATTTTAAGCAGTTTCTAAATTTTAAAAAGGAATCTTCTTATTTTATAATCATATTTTTCACAAGTCCAGAGGACCAGTTAGGTTAGGTGATTCCCTAGTCCTCGCTGAACTCTACTTGTCCAGGACTAGTGTTAGTGTCGACCCCTGGGATTGTCAGAATTTGGTTGAAATATCAATTTTAAAAAAACCTGTCCGACATTGCTACCTTTAATAACAAATGCAACCATACCTAATTTGAGATGTGGTTAATATTTGCAAGAGTTGCCTACCTTTTAATTGCTCTGCCTTTTGAGTTTACTCTCCCAAAGGCTTCAAGTTAAAAGCTGCCTGGTTGCCAGGATATTATAATTAGTACCAATATTAAAACATTTGATGGATTATGATAAATGCCCCAAAATAACATGTTGTAAAGTTTTCCACTTGTCGGGGATTAGGAAAGGCATGGGCTATAAGAATAGAGCATAGTTTTTATATACAAAACTGGTTCTCTCATATTGTTAAGCCCTCCTTATTGCTGCTGATTCACTAACATTTTCATGAAAATATTTTTGTTCTTTAAATAATAAGTGTCATTTTTGCTTTGTAGGAGCGTGTTGGTCGCAGGTGTGGAGCCCTCCGAGTGCTCAACTCCTATTGGGTAGCTCAGGATTCCAGCTATAAATTTTTTGAAGTGATTCTGGTTGATCCCTTCCATAAGGCTATCCGCAGAGACCCAAAAATACAGTGGATCTGCAAGGCTGTCCACAAGCACAGGGAGCTTCGCGGTCTTACTTCTGCTGGAAAAAGTTCCCGTGGCCTTGGAAAGGGTCATGGATTCCACAAAACTGTTGGAGGTTCTCGCAGGGCAAACTGGAAGAGGCAGAATTCTCTCAGTCTCCGCAGAAAGCGTTAGTAATAACGCTTGCCTTTTTTTCCTTTTTTTTTTAACTTGCTTGGTTAGAAATAGCTGAGCAACTGCCCTGTGCAGATCAAAAAAATAATTTGATGGAATAATAAAACATCAGCAGAAGAAAATCTGGTGTTTGAGTCTTATTTCATGTGTACTGTTTGATGTGTCGTAACACTGGGACCAACATTACCATCGCTGTTAATTCAAGGTTTGATGATTCTGTCTCGCTATATTAATGGTTCAATATTTTGAGCACACAATATAAATTCCTGGTTCAATAAAATACAGAAATGTTAATTGAGTTAATTGGCCTCTCAACAGTGAATACATTTGTTGTGATTAGATGGTATGTTGCATGATAATCCCGTATCTATAACTAGGAGGTACAGCAAGCGGTCAAAGGTCAAATTTTCGTAATGTTTGGTGGAAAGTTATTGCTGATTGGCACCGTTTTTTAGTCGCCTGCCCATTTGTGCTATGGCACAGTGTTTGTCCACCAAGTCTCGAAGTTTTAATCCAAACTTCCTAATATGGTAACAAAAGGACTGGGTAATGTAAAATAAAGTCCAAGGCCTCTTGTTAGTCCCCTACCGATGAATTTGGGGGGACTATAGGTTTCCTCTCCGTCCGTCTGTGTACAGTATGTATGTACGCAACACCAATGTTTGTCGGCGCTCTAGCGGCTTCATTCCTTGAGGGATTTGGATCAAACTTCATACAATAACAAGGGCCCATAATACCCTAGACAAGTTCGAGTTCCAGGATTGTCAGGTCAAGGTCACCGTTACTATGACCGCGCTCTAGCGGCTTCATTCTTTAAGGGATTTTGATCAATCTTCACACAATTACAAAGGACCATAATATCTTGGGACATTCCACAAGTTCGAGTTTTAGGGTGGTTGGGTCAAGGTCACCGTTACTATTTTTAGAAAATTCATTGTCGGCAATCTAGCTGCTTCATTCCATAAGGGATTTTGATCAAACTTCACACAATTACAAAGGACAATAATATCTTGGGACAAGTTTGAGTTTCAGGGTTGTAGAGTTGACGTCAAGGCCACAATTACTATTAATACAAAATCCTGGACAAGTTGGAGCCAGTGATGGACTGATCTATATATAATAATCGATCGATTTGTCCTGTTCGATTCCAATTATCGATAACAAATTCCATAATCGATATTATCGGTTCATTACTGAACTTAAAGTGTCAAATGGGTATGTTATATACAGTATACATGGAAATTCATTTATTCTGATTTTTTTTTACAATTTGATTGATGATAATCTAGAATAGAAATATTACATTAAATTCAGGTACAAGCTAATTGTTTACTTTTCATTTTCCCAAATTAAAACAAACCAAAGGGCACCATTTTTTATGAATCATTGCAGTGTAATAGCTAGTGGGGCCGGTAGGGGACATGCATTGCTTTAGCAATACTCAGTATGCTTGTTCTTCCTTAAAAATCCCTGTCCCACTGCACTGTGGTTTTACATATATATACACAAAAATATGTACTGTCACTCCGTTTGGGATATAGATGTATCACTTCTTTTGACCGGGTAGTGCAGTCGGCTAGAACAATAGCACAACAATTTGAGGTCCTCTGACCTTGGTTCGAATCCCAGTCTAGCCCCGCTGAACTTTTGAAATTTATTTTGTTTATTTATCTTCATTATTTTTTTTAAAAAAAGCCCCGTTAGGTATGGATTTCTTTTCAGAAATGATTAAACAGTTTCTGATGCATAATTACAATTTTGGGCAGATGGAAAGGGGATCTTAAACACAACACAATAAAACCTTCCGAGCTGACAAATCCATGCCTGCGGATATTGCCATAGAACGATGTTGTAACGATGGCATTATAACCCTAACCAGCAGAGGACTAAGTGTGTTAAAGCTAAACAATCTAGCGCACAACTGAATGTTAAACTCTGCAAATTACCATGGTAACGAGAAGTTATATACATAAACATCCGTATCTGAACAAATTTTATATCAGAACATTTGACTTTCGACTCTTATTAAGAAGCTTTCTTTCTAAAAGAAAAAAACCTAAATGAAATGCACAAAGAACGATATTGTGAAAATGATTGAGTTCAGTTGGAAATGTTGTTGAGTTCGGTAACTTTTTTTTGCAGCACGTTTCAAAAGTCTTCATAAAATGACCTCGACGTACTTTCAGAGTCAAATATGTTGAAAAGAACCATAATTAAGTGCTTAAGTGATACTATCTTGTATGACTGAAGACCATGTTTCTTGTACTAGTATATTGTGTTAAGGTCAAAGGTCAACGTTACAAGCTCGCCATGGTCAAATGGTTACATTGGCTATAATTAGTAAAACAAAAATCTCTAATCCTTAATTCCTCTCCAATTCTGTGAAGCCAAAGCCCTGTTATTTTGGCAGTAGATTTCAGGGCTATAGTTCTATTAAGTTTCCTCATATCAATGGCATTGATCATTGCCGAGAAGTTATTCAACATTCTTAAAACATTCTTTCCCCAAATATCTTTCTTCTAGCAGAACATCTCACTTCTCCATTATACACTTCCATACTTCATACGAAAATTAAAGGAACACCTTCGTTCTCTTACAATGAAAGTTTTCTGACTGAGTTTAGTTGAGGGAGTATAAGAAGAATAAAACCAGATGTTCAGGAATATTTAAGCGCGTCTGCGTCGATGTCAAATCAAGGTGATTTAACGTCCTCAAAGTCAGTACCGAGGACGTGTCAACAAAACTACAAGGCACACAAATATTAAAACGATCGACGTGTATCGCACCAGGAATATAGAATACTCCGCAATGAATTCGTGATGGCAGCCATTATGCTTGCCCATTATCTTCTTCATCCTGCATTTCTCGATATCTTGCATTATGAGTTTGTCAATCAACAAACAACATTTATTAAGGATATCGTAAGTCCTGGAATGTTAAATCAACTGTGACACGTCAGTGGGGAGCAGGAATATTACTGTCCAGAAAGGGAAAGTTCATAAATAGAAAACTCGAAATCGTCAAGCTTATAGTACAGCTCAGTAGTTAGTCGTCCTTGATGGTCATGTTTTAAGCGAAGATCAAGGCCAACCGCTTGGGTAGAAAAACATACAATGTCCTATTAAAATTCAGAGGGGTAAATGCGATCGACTTGGTCAATAAATGTTTTGCTACCTTTAACACAACAAACGAGAATGAAGGCGTTCCTTTAGTTTGGTGTTAGGTATGGTAGTGAAGGATGTACAAAGTCATAGGTGTCGTAGTAAGGGACTATCTTTTTCTGACGGGTAAAGTATGATGAAGTGTTTACGTTTGCTTTTGACAATATAAGTGTTAGTGTAGTAAATTCAAAATATCCCTGGAGAAGTTTAGGAGATAGACGGTCAGTGTTTTGCAAATATTGTTAGGATCATTTATTAAAACAATAACTGGGTCCAAGTTAGAACTTTGTAACAAACTGCTGGACGCATCTGTTACATGCGTTTCATTTAGAGATACTTTACAGAAGACTTTGTATGGATTTGTTCTTCATATGGTCAAAATGTAAAACTTCACCAAAATCACATATTATATAAAATTCGTATCGTTGACCAAACAAAGCAAAAGAACGAACCATTCTTTTTTTGAGTTTTATCATTATTACTCTTTGAAATAATTTATGGGTTTAAAAAGGAAACATTTGAAGGAAAGCAAATCCTTAAAGTCATTCCTTTTTAAAACGTATCTAGATCAATAAGTATCCTGTATTTGTGTACGTAACTATTTAATAATAGGGATGCTACTCGTTAATCTGAATTGTGATGCTTCTAACGTATATTGATTCGACCCTTAGGTAAAATAATCACAACAACGTTTCTTTACGTACATGATTCATGTATAAAATGTGTTTCTAAATAATTCACGTTTATCTTTTAAACTTTTTAGGTCACCTGAGCTTTAGCTCAAGTGACCTATTGCTATCCGTCTTCGTCCGTCGTCGTGCGTCTCCGTCGTCCGTCGTCCGTTAACATTTTACATTTTCAACTTAAGCTGAAATACTGGCAAAGGGATTTCATTAATATTTCATGGGAAGGTTACTGACATCTCCCTGACCAAGTGTTGTTATTTTTCGGGTCGATCAAAAATACAATATGGCTGCCACGGCCGCCATTTTGAAAAAAACTATTTCAAACTTAAAGTCAAGTTCTGCGTGGCCGATTGAACTGAAACTTTGTAGGAATGATTGACTGATGGTCCTGACAAAGTGCTGTTATTTTTCGGGTCGATCAGAAATCCATTGGCCGACACGGCCGACATTTTGAAAAAACTATTTCAAACTTAAAAACAAGTTATAATAGGCCGATTTAACTGAAACTCGGTCTAGGAATGATCAGCTCATGGTCCTGACAAACTTAAGTTAACGTTATACTTAACTATTTTGTACTCAAATTGGTACATATTTCAAAAAAAATAAAAAATACTGTATGTGCCTCTTGTTTGATATAATGTGAAGCTAAATATAATTAAGGTATTTAGAACTATGCATACAAACATGATGAACAAAGCTTAACACTGGTGATATCGACGAACAGTAGTTACTAGTGTAAAAAAGCAGGGTCGTTAAGTGCATTGACATCTAACCTGCTGGCACGTGATGGATTTGGCAATACTTTCAATCAGATCAAAGTGTTACTTTCTTCACAAACAATGTACGTATTAAACGTGTCGTAACGTTTCAAGAACGACTGGTTCCTTTGTCAAGCTATGACAGCTAGTCATTGTTGCGACAACATTTTGATATGATTTGGCACTACTACATGTATTTAATAGTTATTTTTTTAGATGGTCTGAAATTTCTCTTATTGATAGTACAGATCAAAATTTCTATTTTTAAGTTCAATTGATAATGGGACCACGGCCCTAGGTACATAATCATGCACTGATGTATACACTGGTAACTGGTGTATACAATGTTAACTGGTGTATACAGTGGTAACTGAT
>NW_018479954.1:173346-184774 GCF_002113885.1 Mizuhopecten yessoensis | reverse complement strand
AATTAGAGTAAGTATAGGCAGCCACTGTTGGTACACACTAAACAGAATATTCGGAATAAGGTTCATCAGTTTGGTATGAATAATAAAAGTTAACTTTGTTTTGAACACAAACAGGAATTGAAAACTTAGTTTGCAAGCTTTCGAAAACGTCTGTTTCCTTTGTCAAACAAAGAGTGTGAATGACCCCATTTTATCATCCACTAAGAGGTGTAATGTAAATGTTACTTATACTTAAACTGTCATCTGGTTTCACATTTTAATCTAATTCTGTAGTTGTCAGGCTACACATTGTTCAAACTTGCATAAAGTTTTGTCCTCTATTTTGCTATTTCAACGCTGTTATTAAGTTTATCAAGTTCTGACTGAATTGATATACATGTTACAAGTAGGGAGGTATTGTAGTTTAGTGGTAGGACGCTGGGCTCGTGACTGAAGGGTTGCGGGTTAGAGTCGAGGCACTGCACTGTGTTGTATCTTTTAGCAAGATACTTTACTCCACTTGTTCCATTCTACTCAGCTGTGGATGAGTACGTGGTTGGGCAGTGCTGGAATTGTTGAATGCTAGCTGTGAACGCCGAAATGGAAGCACCGGCTGTATGCTCCCCAGTCCCCAGGGAGTTGAGAATGATATTGGCTGGTTGCAAAGGCCCTATAACCACAGATTATAATTTGTGAACTGCTTTGAGACAACCTACGAACTAGGTTAAGAACCTCAAATTATTTATTATTATTATTACAGGAGGTTGTACTGCACTGCTGAAGGTGACCAGTACAAGGTGCCAGACTACTTACTGACCATCGGTCAAATAGTCGCAGCCATCTTCCCAGAGGACAACAACTGGCATCGTTGTGTGGTCACAGCTCTCAACGTGGACAATTACGTAGAGGTGAGTGTTGTTAACCCTATAGGTCATCCGTACAATCATGATCACAATTTTAGACTTTACAATTTTATTAAAAATTGAAAGCTTTCTTTACTTACCTGTTAAGAGACATTAGATATTGGTCATTATAGACCGGTAACCATGGGCAAGGTTTTACTGTATTGACCAGTCAAAATAGTCCTGACAAAAGAAGGTCAAACTTGACCTCTGTTTTTACCTCACTAGTTATGAGAAACTGAACTTATACTGGCCTCCAATGTCCATATCCGTTCTGAGTAAAGTAGTGTTTTCTAATATTTAAATGACAATATTTTGCACATAAACTCATTTTAATGATGTTTTGGAAAGTTTTGTCGAATTTTTTTTAACTCCACATGCACTGGTGTTTATGTATATCTATCACAATTTAAATTAAATTTCTTAATTGTAATGTATTTCAAACTTGCTTTGAAAAACTGCTCAACTAGCTAGCTGAACTTGCAATCGATTATATGTAACCTATATTATCTCCAAATTATTTTGGAAATAATTTTCTGAAAATGAGATGTAAGCATTTTGCTATGAATGTCACCAGTGGGTAAATGATATTTGAATAAGTGCTCAGTGTGTTGTAAGATACACATCCGGTACATGGTCAGATGTAACATGTTTGTTTTGTTATTTAGGTGTACTTTGTGGACTTCGGGAACACATCAGTCGTCCACAGACGGAACATTCGACTACTTCGGTAAGTCAGTGTGGAGGTGTATGGAGATAATGAACTGTCCATCCTCACACTTTGCGCTCAATTAGTAAACCTGCATCTGATTTTGTATTTAATCTGGTAAATATGGCTTCATTGAACAACCCACGTATCTTATGACAGAGTTCATGTTGGAACTCTTTGCCATATAACATAGAATTTTCCCTTTGATATACTGAATGACCTAAAATCTGGAACTCCAATCATCCTCAATTGAGTGTCAAGCTAGCTAATTAGTAATCTTGATTTGTTTCTTATTCCAGCTTTTGTTAAGATACATATACACAATTCAAAATAAAATAAATTACAGGAACATTTTTGTAAACTCATTGAACCTGGTGTATTTGTTAGATATTCAAAGATTAAGTATACTACATGTACTTTGTTAAGGTCAAAATTGCTGAAGCTGCCAGCTCAAGCCGTACAGGCCCGCCTCTCACACCTACAACCTCGGGAGGGAGTAAGTATTAATAATTAAATGGGGCTAACACAACTACAACCTCGGGAGGGGCTAAGTACTAACATTTAAATGGGGCTAACACAACTACAACCTCGGGAGGGGCTAAGTACTAACATTTAAAGGTGTTCACACCTACAACCTCGGGAGGGGCTAAGTGCTAACATTTAAAGGAGTTCACACCTACAACCTCGGGAGGGGCTAAGTATTAACATTTAAAGGTGTTCACACCTACAACCTCGGGAGGGGCTAAGTGCTAACATTTAAAGGTGTTCACACCTACAACCTCGGGAGGGGTAAGTACTAACATTTAAAGGTGTTCACACCTACAACCTCGGGAGGGGCTAAGTATTAACATTCAACTTTAAAAATATAGCAGCAACCTGTGTATTGATAATATATTTATGCAAGTGGACTTCTGGTGAATTGCTTGCCTGACCAAAGCGGTAGTTATCTCCCATGTTTTGTTGCACTATCAATCTATTTCACATGAAGGTAAATTTTAAATTGACTAATTAATCATTTTGTTTAAATCAATTTTCAGAGCTGGACATTGAATGCCAGAAACCGGTTCCTCAATCTAGTCACCAACAGACCCCTCATAGCCCTTGTAGACTTTGAAAAGGTATGTATATAGCTCCGGATCTGGTATACGACCCTATTGGTTTCTTGTTTGTTATTTAGGTCTGTTTAAGTCTGCTTTAAACACAATCAATTTATTGGTGATAATTGTTCGGAACAATATGTAGAATTGCAACACTGGAAAAATGCACCTTGTGGAATTTCTTGATTAAGAGCTAAAATTAAGAGAGAAAAAAGGAAGTGTGTTGTGCTAAATAGCTAAACAAACCCTGTGTAAGTGTTGCTTAGTCAGCATCTCTAGGCCTAATATGGAGTATCTGTAAACTTCATATTCTGAGAACCTTTTGATTAGTAGTGTGAAGTTATTTTATAATTTTGATAACTATAATAGATAATTTGCTTTTGAAGTACAGAGAGTTCAGAAGCATAACTGGGTGACCTGACCTTGACCTTTGATCCATTGTTTGTAGGATCGTGTACTGTCCCTAGTGTTGGTGGACACTTCGACCAAGGTTGACATCTGCCTTACTGATCTTTTGGTGACAGAAGGGTACGCTCGAGTGGAGGAGGACAATCTGGCCACCAACTTTACAGGTCCTGTCGGGCACAAGGAGGTAGGCTTAGTTTCCTTTTAATACAAGTTTTGTTTTTACCTTCATTTCTTAGTATTATTAGAAGGAGTATTAAAATGTAGTTTAGATTACTAGAGTCACTCAGTTGATATGTTGTGATAGACTTTTCTTCTGTTGTTATCCCTGGTGTGTTGTAAACAAGCGTGTGATGGGGAAGAAGTGGCTGACCCTCCAGCCTGTGAGCTGAGGGGTTGGTCCATGTGTGGTCAAAAAGTGCAAAATCTTTCAAATAACATCTTCTCTGAAATTAATCGGTGAATTTTCACCATCAGTCATTAATATGATCATCTGATGAAGATCAAACTTACTGTAAAAGTATATTAATTTCGTTGGGGTTAAATTTCGGGGTTTACGTTCAGAGACAAATAATTCGGGATTAGTTTTTGTGGAATCAATATTTTCAAAATGGAATATATACACACAACTTATCTTGTCAGTAAGAAAGTTTTACACCCAGTAGTAAGAGTAACACAAAACATATAGAAATATGTAAAGGTAAGTTCAGGTGGGATTTGTTGACCTAGAGTGGAGAAATCTTTACACAATGTCTCCTTAAACTGACTGGTCGATTTTTATCAACATTCCATAGTGTGGTTCTTTGAACATCTAAATCTATACTCAGGAAGGGTTTGACCCCAGGGGGCTTACTGACGGGGCCATTAGAGATCACAATAGTGCAAAACCTTCGAACAACATTTTTGAAACTGGGTTTTGTGTGGATACTGGGGCCTTGTCTAGGTACTTCCTCAGGAATTCATGTCTACCCTTTATCATGGGGCCGTCAGTAGATATTGCCTGTTAAATTGATGACTGCTCTTTGTCCTGGGACCTTGTCTAGGTACTGTGAGATGAACCAGTGCTGACTCTTTCTTTCTTGAAGTGTTTACCTAGGCTGCCATCTTTCATATACATTGACGTGCCCTAAGTCTCTTAGTTACATCATTTTCCCATTAGATTCTATGTTAATTTACTTTCAAAAAATTAATTTTCCTGGCTTCGTTTTTAGTAAAAAAAACGTTGATGAAATTCAGCAAAAAGCTAGAGAATTATTTAGCACTTTTCTTTGTAAAATTAATATAATTATCCATTTCATAGAATTCTAATCGTTACTTGGCAAAAATACATTTTGCAGCACGTCAGAGTATAAATTTCATGCTGGGATGAAATGCAATATCTCAATAACAGGGCCACAAAACATAATATAAATGTTATCAAAGAAAACACTGGATAATTCTCTATTAGGATGTCAAGTTTAATCAAAATTGGATATCAAATGAAGTCACAAAGTTTAAAAGAAAAACAAGTAAATTAACATAGAATCCAATGGGAAAATGATGTTACGTGAACGACTTATGGCACGGCACTGTATGTATGTCACCAAGACATGAAACACTAAACAAAATAAAAACAAATCAGTCAATATGTTTTATAAGTCATGGCCATCAGCATTGTATCCTGTTGTGTCTAACATGTGTTGAATATTACATTAGGTTCCTGAATCGGCAAAAAAAGTCTTCTTCAAAATGTGTCTGAGCTGCAATGGGAAGGGGAGTTATTTCCCTTAGGCCTTGCTATTTGAGATAACTGTCCAAGTCTAAAAACTGACCAGTGTTTAGTGACAGCCTCAGTCTAGCTTTTGTTTAAGAATTACAAGTCTCTTTAAAGTTTCTCTTTTGAGTTGACTGACTCCTGGAAATAAAATCTGAATTGAGGGGCCTGCATAGCAACAGATCACGCCCCCTTGCTTTTCCTTGGCAGGGTAAAATGGAGATGAGTAGTTTCGGCTCATGTAAGGAGGTGTTCTATTTCAAAATTATTAATATAGTTGGATTTAATTACCATGTGAAACTGGAGCGGTCTTTATTATAATTATGCCAACCCAACATGATCATATATATTAATAGCAATTCCTGGATAAATGATAAAATAATCAACATCAAGAGTTTTCTGCTGAATCAGATAGGTAATCTATTGTCAAATGACCATAAACAATACCTAGATATATGTTGCATGCATGTTTTCATCATACATTGCAGATAGCTCAAGTTTATATTGTTTATATAAGCTAAAACACCTGTGTTCATAATTAGCTCCAGAAGTGTGTTCATTACAGCTATAAATAAGTGTACATGTTGTCGGAGACATCAGAGGAAAACTTGTGGTTTTGGTTTTTAACATATATTTGTTCTCAATGTGTGTGTTATAACTCCTGTCGCATTATCATATCATCAAATGGTACTATACATGTCTAGTTGTTCCTATTTCTGATCAGTCAGTTTGATTAGAGGATAAAAACCATGGAGTCAGTCAAACAGTTCTGGTGAAAACTTTTTGATACAGTATTCTGTATGATGGGGTATGGGATAGTCTCTTGAGATATTGATGTTATGATGCTTTGGATGTCAACATCTCAGGAAAGATTTATATGTATACAAGGTTCCATATCATATTTGGAAAAGAAAAAGTATGTGTGCCCTCTGAAATTGTACAAAGATTGATAATAAGTTTGTTTGAAATATCAACTGCAAAGTGTATTATATAGTCTGGCGGAACTAGACTGGGTCGATCGCTGGTGACCAGGTTCATGTGGAACTAGACTGGGTCGATCGCTGGTGACCAGGTTCATGTAGAACTAGACTGGGTCGATCGCTGGTGACCAGGTTTATTATATAGTCTGGCGGAACTAGACTGGGTCGATCGCTGGCGACCAGGTTCATGTAGAACTAGACTGGGTCAATCGCTGGTGTCCAGGTTCATGTAGAAGTAGACTGGGTCGATCGCTGGTGACCAGGTTTATGTAGAACTAGACTGGGTCGATCGCTGGTGACCAGGTTTATTATATAGTCTGGCGGAACTAGACTGGGTCGATCGCTGGTGACCAGGTTCATGTAGAACTAGACTGGGTCAATCGCTGGTGACCAGGTTCATGTAGAAGTAGACTGGGTCGATGGCTGGTGACCAGGTTCATGTAGAACTAGACTGGGTCAATCGCTGGTGACCAGGTTCATGTAGAAGTAGACTGGGTCGATCGCTGGTGACCAGGTTCATGTAGAACTAGACTGGGTCGATCCCTGGTGACCAGGTTCATGTAGAACTAGACTGGGGCGATCGCTGGTGACCAGGTTTATTACATAGTGGGGCGGAACTAGACTGGGTCGATCGCTGGTGCCCAGGTTCATGTAGAACTAGACTGGGTCGATGGCTGGTGAACAGGTTCATGTAGAACTAGACTGGGTCAATCGCTGGGGACCAGGTTCATGTAGAAGTAGACTGGGTCGATCGCTGGGGACCAGGTTCATGTAGAACTAGACTGGGGCGATCGCTGGTGACCAGGTTTATTACATAGTCGGGCGGAACTAGACTGGGTCGATCGCTGGTGCCCAGGTTCATGTAGAACTAGACTGGGTCAATAGCTGGTGACCAGGTTCATGTAGAACTAGACTAGGTCGATCGCTGGTAACCAGGTTCATGTAGAACTAGACTGGGTCGATTGCTGGTAACCAGGTTCATGTAGAACTAGACGGGGTCGATGGCTGGTGACCAGGTTCATGTAGAACTGGACTGGGTCGATCGCTGGTGACCAGGTTCATGGAGAACTAGACTGGGTCGATCGCTGGTGACCAAGTTCATGTAGAACTAGACTGGGTCAATCGCTGGTGACCAGGTTCATGTAGACCTAGACTGGGTCGATCGCTGGTGACCAGGTTCATGAAGAACTAGACTTGGTCAATCGCTGGTGACCAGGTTCATGAAGAACTAGACTGGGTCGATCGCTGGTGACCAGGGTTATTACATAGTCGGGCGGAACTAGACTGGGTCGATTGCTGGTGACCAGGTTCATGTAGAAGTAGACTGGGTCGATCGCTGGTGACCAGGTTTATTACATAGTCGGGCGGAACTAGACTGGGTCGATCGCTGGTGCCCAGGTTCATGTAGAACTAGACTGGGTCGATTGCTGGTGACCAGGTTCATGTAGAAGTAGACTGGGTGGATCACTGGTGACCAAGTTCATGTAGAAGTAGACTGGGTGGATCACTGGTGACCAGGTTCATGTAGAAGTAGACTGGGTGGATCACTGGTGACCAAGTTCATGTAGAAGTAGACTGGGTGGATCACTGGTGACCAGGTTCATGTAGAACTAGACTGGGTCAATGGCTGGTGACCAGGTTCATGTAGAACTAGACTAGGTCGATCGCTGGTCACCAGGTTCATGTAGAACTAGACTGGGTCGATCCCTGGTGACCAGGTTCATGTAGAACTAGACTGGGTCAATGGCTGGTGACCAGGTTCATGTAGAACTAGACTAGGGCGATCGCTGGTGACCAGGTTCATGTAGAACTTGACTAGGTCGATCGCTGGTGACCAGGTTCATGTAGAAGTAGACTGGGTCGATGGCTGGTGACCAGGTTCATGTAGAACTGGACTGGGTCGATCGCTGGTGACCAGGTTCATGAAGAACTAGACTTGGTCAATCGCTGGTGACCAGGTTCATGAAGAACTAGACTTGGTCAATCGCTGGTGACCAGGTTCATGAAGAACTAGACTTGGTCAATCGCTGGTGACCAGGTTCATGAAGAACTAGACTGGGTGATGGCTGGTGACCAGGTTCATGTAGAACTAGTCTGGGTCAATCGCTGGTGACCAGGTTCATGTAGACCTAGACTGGGTCGATCGCTGGTGACCAGGTTTATGTAGAACTAGACTGGGTCGATCGCTGGTGACCAAGTTCATGTAGAACTAGACTGGGTCAATCGCTGGGGACCAGGTTCATGTAGAAGTAGACTGGGTCGATCGCTGGGGACCAGGTTCATGTAGAACTAGACTGGGGCGATCGCTGGTGACCAGGTTCATGTAGAACTAGACTGGGTCAATGGCTGGTGACCAGGTTCATGTAGAACTAGACTAGGTCGATCGCTGGTAACCAGGTTCATGTAGAACTAGACTGGGTCGATGGCTGGGGACCAGGTTCATGTAGAACTAGACTGGGTCGATGGCTGGTGAACAGGTTCATGTAGAACTAGACTGGGTCAATCGCTGGGGACCAGGTTCATGTAGAAGTAGACTGGGTCGATCGCTGGTGACCAGGTTTATGTAGAACTAGACTGGGTCGATCGCTGGTGACCAAGTTCATGTAGAACTAGACTGGGTCAATCGCTGGGGACCAGGTTCATGTAGAAGTAGACTGGGTCGATTGCTGGTGACCAGGTTCATGTAGAAGTAGACTGGGTCGATCGCTGGTGACCAGGTTTATGTAGAACTAGACTGGGTCGATCGCTGGTGACCAGGTTCATGTAGCTTAGACGGTTAGAGCAGCTATGTAGATTTCGGAGAGTCCTGGGTTGAAATCCCCGTCTGTTCGTGCATTTGTCCTCTCCTGTTACAGTTATGATGTACATTATAGTACTACATTATAATTGCTGGATTTGCTACCATGCTAAACCCTTCTGTACTACTGGTCCACAGGTTGTTTTATAAACAGGAGGTTACATATATGTTTACTACCGACCGATGTCTGTAGGACAGTGATGTGTACCCTGGTAGTCTGGCAGGCGGGGACCTGCCCTGTTAGATATGGTATCTGGTAAAGTGATGAATTATTAATAAGAGAACCAAAACAGTGCTGTACTATCAGCCACTGGTCGGGTTATTAAGTGCTCAGGTACCAATGTCGCTCAGGTACCAATGTCGCTCAAGGTACAAATGTCGCTCAGGTACCAATGTCGCTCAAGGTACAAATGTCGCTCAAGGTACAAATGTCGCTCAGGTACAAATGTCGCTCAGGTACCAATGTCGCTCAAGGTACAAATGTCGCTCAGGTACCAATGTCGCTCAAGGTACAAATGTTGCTCAGGTACTTCTTACCGTTAATGAGATTTATAAAATCTGTCATGCCCACATCAACAGGATGTTTTTAAAACTACCAATAAACAGAGGAACTAAAATCTACACATTTTTTTGATGAATATTTCCTATATGACGTTTTTTCGAGTTTCTGTTTCTACTTTAGAAAGGCCTTATACAGATCCCAGTTTGAATGTTTAGGGCAAAAGGACACGGTTCGTTGAACACTGTAATGATTATATTCTGTGTATAAACATCAGCTCTAGTCAGCAATAGGTGAACTCCAATCAGCAGTACCAGTCTCAAGTTCCAGTATTGATCTGTAGACCAGTATCTACTCATCCGGTACATTAATATACATGACAGTATTGAATAATCATCTGTACTAGTTGACTGAGATGCCATGTTTTGCTGTTATTATTAAAATGTACGGTAATAAATCTATCACCAGCAGTGCCTACTGATTTCTGTGCAGAAGTATATAGTTTCATTTTCTACTAACTAGCCAGCATCCAGGCAAATTTTGCAGCATTCTACAAGCCAGTGCAATATTTTCATACTAAATATTGAAAACTAGAAGAAGCACTTATATGTAATGTGCTAGGCATAAAAGTCAAATAGAATTGCACATACCTGTTGTTTGTGCAAATTAATTACAATCTATATTGATCACCGGCATTATTGATCACTGTCCGTATTGATCACCGTCCGTATTGATCACCATCCGTATTGATCACTGTCCGTATTGATCATTGTCCGTATTGATCACTCTCCGTATTGATCACGGTCCGTATTGTTCACGGTCCGTATTGTTCACGGTCCGTATAGATCACTGTCCGTATTGATCACTGTCCGTATAGATCACCGTCCGTATTGATCACCATCCGTATTGATCACCGTCCGTATAGATCACTGTCCGTATAGATCACCGTCCGTATTGATCATTGTCCGTATTGATCACTGTCTGTATTGATCACTCTCCGTATTGATCACGGTCCGTATTGTTCACGGTCCGTATTGTTCACGGTCCGTATAGATCACTGTCCGTATTGATCACTGTCCGTATTGATCACCATCCGTATTGATCACCGTCCGTATAGATCACTGTCCGTATAGATCACCGTCCGTATTGATCATTGTCCGTATTGATCACTGTCTGTATTGATCACTCTCCGTATTGATCACGGTCCGTATTGTTCACGGTCCGTATTGTTCACGGTCCGTATAGATCACTGTCCGTATTGATCACTGTCCGTATAGATCACCATCCGTATTGATCACCGTCCGTATAGATCACTGTCCGTATAGATCACCGTCCGTATTGATCATTGTCCGTATTGATCACTGTCTGTATTGATCACTCTCCGTATTGATCACGGTCCGTATTGTTCACGGTCCGTATTGTTCACGGTCCGTATAGATCACTGTCCGTATTGATCACTGTCCGTATAGATCACCATCCGTATTGATCACTGTCCGTATAGATCACTGTCCGTATAGATCACCGTCCGTATTGATCATTGTCCGTATTGATCACTGTCTGTATTGATCACTGTCCGTATTGATCACTGTCCGTATTGTTCACTGTCTGTATTGATCACCGTCCGTATTGATCATTGTCCGTATAGATCACCATCCGTATTGATCATTGTCCGTATTGATCACTCTCCGTATTGATCACGGTCCGTATTGTTCACGGTCCGTATTGTTCACGGTCCGTATTGTTCACGGTCCGTATAGATCACTGTCCGTATTGATCACTGTCCGTATAGATCACCATCCGTATTGATCACTGTCCGTATAGATCACTGTCCGTATAGATCACCGTCCGTATTGATCATTGTCCGTATTGATCACTGTCTGTATTGATCACTGTCCGTATTGATCACTATCCGTATTGTTCACTGTCTGTATTGATCACCGTCCGTATTGATCATTGTCCGTATAGATCACCATCCGTATTGATCACCGTCCGTATTGATCACTGTCTGTATTGATCACCGTCCATATTGATCATTGTCCGTATTGATCACTGTCCGTATTGAAAACTCTTAGTATTGATCCCTTTCTGTGTTGATCACTATCCGTGCTAATTAAACTCTCCATAATGAAGTTGGTAGAAGGAGGATAGGGAGTTTACAGTAGATTCTGGCTGTCCACCCATCTGTCTGCAGTAAACTCTCCATAATGAAGTTGGTAGAAGGAGGATAGGGAGTTTACACTAGATTCTGGCTGTCCACCCATCTGTCTGCAATAAACTCTCCATAATGAAGTTGGTGGAAGGAGGATA
>NW_018479954.1:151305-168901 GCF_002113885.1 Mizuhopecten yessoensis | reverse complement strand
CCCATCTGTCTGCAATAAACTCTCCATAATGAAGTTGGTGGAAGGAGGATAAGGAGTTTACACTAGATTCTGGCTGTCCGCCCATCTGTCTGCAGTAAACTGTCCATAATGAAGTTGGTGGAAGGAGGATAGGGAGTTTACACTAGATTCTGGCTGTCCGCCCATCTGTTTGCGGACTCAATCTTTTCCTTACAGTTACAGTTTTAAGCAAAATTTCAAGAAACTGTACCTATATAGTCAACACACTGACAATTTGTGCCTGCAATTAATATTTTGATCCAGTCATTTTTATAGGAGTTAAGTCCCTTCTCCAATATCCATGTACCTCTACTTACCTAATACTGACCCATATTGATAACATTTTGTACACTTCATCAGTCCCTTACCAGGGTTTTTGCCAGGTGTTTATAGGGTCCGATACAGTGACCCATTCCCAATTGAAAATTGACCCTGCATTTTCCCCATTTCAATTTTTAGGTCACCTGAGCTTTAGCTCAAGTGACCTATTGCTATCCGTTTTCGTCCGTCGTCGTCCGTCGTCCGTCGTCTGTCGTCCGTTAACATTTTAAATTTCAAACTTAAAGTCAAGTTCTGCTGGGCCGATTGAACTGAAAGTTGGTAGGAATGATCACCTCATGGTCCTGACAAAGTGTTGTTATTTTTCGGGTCAATCAGAAATACAATTTGGCTGCCATGGCCGCTATTTTGCTACTAAATTCTAATAGGCCGATCTCACTTAAAATTGGTCTAGGAATGATCAGCTCATGGTCCTGACAAAGTTAAGTTAACATTATACTATTTTTTACTCAAATTGGTACATATTTCAACAAAAAAAAATAATACTGTAGACTCAGGTGACCGTTAAGGCCCATGGGCCTCTTGTTATTTTCCCAATTGAATTAAAAAGCATGTTTATACAAGTTTCCAGTCGTATTGCCGTCCATGAAGGAGCATTCAAAAAACATTATGAATAACGAAAATTTGAAATTGAATAAACAGAAACACTGAGAGTTGATGTGTTTATATATCCTATACATTTCACTGTAAGAAACATCTAGAGGAAAACTTTTTGCAAATCACATTGTAGGTTTTATTTTTCCCAAACCTGTTGGGACTGATGGGAACACTGACAAAAATCCCCAATTTTTGCAAAATACTGATGATATTTTCCCAATTCCTGCTCGTACTGCTGTGATATTTATTTTTTATCTAATTATTTTGATAACGGTTATACTCCTTCCTGATTCCCATTTTTAAATGTTGTCGAAATCAAATCCTGAACTGTCCTTTAATGAAAATTTATGTAACAGATCGTAATCTTCAGAGGAGGCTGTGAGCATTAAGTTAGTCTGTGGCTTACAATTCTAGTTCATAAGTATTTATGCTTAATTGATTACTTTCTATGTTTATTGATTGAAGCTAACAGAGTACCAAAATCAAACACAAAACATCAATTAAAACTGAAAGACTTTATTTCTTCACTATTTCATGGTAGAAATATAACAAGGAAATCTAATAACAACAAAGGATAGCATGCAACACTAAAAAACCAAAACAGTCATAATGCTATGATGTAATGTTTTATACATTTAACTAACTCACCAGATTACACAGTAAAGCTTACTAGGTCATTTAATACAGTACAGCTTACTAGGTCACTTAATACAGTACAGCTTACTAGGTCATTTAATACAGTACAACTTACTAGGTCACTTAATACAGTTCAGCTTACTAGGTAACTTAATACAGTACAGCTTAATAGGTCACTTACTACAGTACAGTTTACTAGGTCACTTAATACAGTAGAATTTACTAGTTCACTTAATACAGTTCAGCTTACTAGGTCACTTAATACAGTAAAGCTTAATAGGTCACTTAATACAGTACAGTTTACTAGGTCACTTAATACAGTACAGTTTACTAGGTCACTTAATACAGTACAGTTTACTAGGTCACTTAATACAGTACAGTTTAATAGGTCACTTAATACAGTACAGTTTACTAGGTCACTTAATACAGTACAGCTTACTAGGTCACTTAATACAGTACAGTTTTCTAGGTCACTTAATACAGTACATCTTACTTGGTCAATTAATATAGTACAGTTTACTAGGTCACTTAATACAGTACAGTTTACTAGGTCACTTAATACAGTACAACTTACTAGGTCACTTAATACTGTACAGCTTACTAGGTCACTTAATACTGTACAGTTTACTAGGTCACTTAATACAGTACAACTTAATAGGTCACTTAATACAGTACAGCTTAATAGGTCACTTAATACAGTCCAGTTTACTAGGTCACTAATACAGTACATCTTACTTGGTCACTTAATACAGTACAGTTTACTAGGTCACTTAATACAGTACAGCTTACTTAATACTGTACAGATTACAAGGTCACTTAATACATTATAGTTAACTAGGTCACTTAATACAGTACAGTTTACTAGGTCACTTAATACAGTACAGTTTACTAGGTCTAGGTCACTTAATACAGTCAGTTTACTAGGTCACTTAATACAGTACAGTTTACTAGGTCACTTTATACAGTACAGTTTACTAGGTCACTTACTACAGTACAGTTTACTAGGTCACTTAATACAGTACAGTTTACTAGGTCACTTTATACAGTACTGTATTAAGTGACCTAGTAAACTGTACAGTATTAAGTGACCTAGTAAACTGAACTGTATTAAGTGACCTAGTAAATTGAACTGTATTAAGTGACCTATTAAGCTGTACTGTATTAAGTGACCTAGGTCACTTAATACAGTACAGCTTAATAGGTTACTTACTACAGTACAGTTTACTAGGTCACTTAATACGGTAAAGTTTACTAGGTCACTTAATACAATACAGTTTACTAGGTCACTTATTACAGTACAGTTTACTAGGTCACTTTATACAGTACAGTTTACTAGGTCACTTAATACTGTACAGTTTACTAGGTCACTTAATACGGTACAGTTTACTAGGTCACTTAATACAGTACAGCTTACTAGGTCACTTAATACAGTACAGCTTAATAGGTCACTTAATACAGTTCAATAGGTCACACTCAACAATTTCTGTTTATTAATAGTTTATCAATAACATACTTGCCAAGCCTGCCTATTCAGGAGGGAGACTCCTGATTTTGAACCCATAAATTGAATATTTTCAACTAGGGAATTTGCTTAACTGTTCTTTATTCTAATCTAATGATTTCATTCAAAAGAATTCAGCTCAATTTATGTCATTTTAAAGGGTTATTTTGTCTCTAGAGACTATAAACACATTTTATTTATGTTTTAATTTTGAGCATGCAGAATCTCCCCCATGGAAGTTTCAAAAAGTTGGCAAGTATGCAATAAATAATGAATAGCTATAACTAGGTCACTGAAGTAACCATGTGTCACTGAAGTAACCATGTGTCACAGTGGTCTCATAGTATATTATCATTGTTATCAATGTAGGTGACCATGGGATATATTTATAATTTTGACTTTGATGTGTTGTTGACCTGTATAAATGTTTAAAACCTTGATTTCCATGTGTCCCTGTGCTGGGGCACACCTAAGAGCTCTGAGTTTTGTACCCCAGTAGTTAATGTTTTACTCTGTAATCATCTACATGTAAACAGATACCTATCACACATTTCAACTCAAACTTTTGTTAATGCCTGGTTAATATATATGATGCAGAATATTACTTTTTTACACAAATACCTGGTGTCATGTGTGTATATTTTGTCTGGAATGTTGTAAAAATAATTAAAAAAATAGTAATATCATATTCGAAAACTCTTAAGTCAAGACAAGGATACTTGTCACCAACTTTAAAGTATTTAATTAAGGCCAATATTATTTTTCATTTTTCAATTACAATTTTTTTCTATTATCTATGGTGATGCCCAAATGTATAAATAACTGACTGAAGTGGATGTAGGAGAGCTGGCCTATGTATAAATAACTGACTGAAGTGGATGTAGGAGAGCTGGCCTATGTATAAATAACTGACTGAAGTGGATGTAGGAGAGCTGGCCTAACTAGATAACTCGTGTAAAGGTATCCTAAACTATAACTGTCTTTATCTATCATATAAAGGATAATATATCAACGGACAACTACATACTTATGGTTTTAACAGGCCTATTGATAAAGTATAGTTAATGATAATGATTCAGTAGAATTGAGGAATGACCAATGGACTGGCATCAGACAGCAGGATGTGTGATGTCTATATATAGAGCTACTTCAATTGTCTTTCATCATTCAACATAATATCCTGTACCCTATAAACATCATTCACATCAACGTTTACAAACTCTTCACAAACAATCACTGTAAGGTGTAATATTCTTCAATAAATACTCCAGGTCGGACTTTTTCATGCAACGTATATTTAAAACCATCCAAAGTCCTACACGCACTGTAAAGTATACTAATAATTAGCCATGACAAAAAATGAAACTGTATTACAGTAATAAGTAATTGAAATTTTCTGCACTAACCACTTGATTACAACATTCAAAAGCAATAAGGTTTTCTTTAGACGGTTTTTGCCGTTTAAATGTCAATACTAAGACACTTTGTAAATTATAAATCGGATTGGTTATACATCAGAGAGCTATAAGCTATTTAGATTATAACATAATATTGTTTATATCACAGTTGTAAGCAGTAGGAGACTTAACAAGTCAGAGATATTCATAGAACTTCACACTGCCGTCTGTCATGGCTGTCATAAGAAGTTTGTCTGGGGTTGCTCCAACAAATCGAGGAATATCATCCATGAAGTATGACTTTTTCAGATCTCCTTTTGAGCTGAGAATATCAATGCGACCTTCACGTTTGTCGGTGACAATGACGTTGCCATACTTGTCGAAGGCAACCATGTCGGGCCCCTGGTACACTTCTTCCTCAGTGTCAGTGTTCCCATATTGAAACACCAGCTGTCCGTCCTGGTCAAAGCTGATGACGGAGTGGCTACCTGAGTCGGCCAGGTAAAACTTGCTGCGTTTATCATCACACACGATACACTGTGGCTTCTCCAGTAGGTACATACCTGCCTCCTGAAAGTCATCATTTGTGATCCGGGTCAACAGGTGGCCGTCTTGTTCAAACACTGCAACATTTCCACCCGACTTTGCAGATTTTCCGTGACTCTTGCGAATCTGTGCGTAGCGGTTGGATGTTATCATTAATCTGCCATTCTTATCAGCTGTCACAAAATTTAATCCAAAGCTTTCAACGTGAGAATCATTTAAGGCATGACCAGAACCATCATTTGTGAGCACCCTGACTTTGAAACGATTGTCTCCCCTTGGCACAGTGAGGGCCACCTTGCCATCACTAGACACCGAGTGGATATTCCATCCATTCTCCACAGGTACTTGTCCTCGAAGGATGCCATGTTTTTCCAGCACGTAGATACTTTGGCGGTCCTTACAAGTCGTCCCGATGATTATGTCCCCATTGTTGTTGACCCCCATACCCTTGAAACATTCCCGCTGTATTCCAGGGGGAAGGGCAAATTCACGTTTGGGGTTTTCAAGGTTGTACCCTAAGTCAGTTTCGTACTCTGATTCAGTGACCTGTTCACTAAATTTAACATTGCGCATGTTTTCTGAGGTATTACTGACCCCAAGCATGTCGGTGTCCGACTCGCTCTGTGACTGACTCAGCATACCACTGGCGATGGCGGAGTTCATTATTTCCACCAGCTCTGGGTCATTGTCACTTCCGTGGCCAGAGTCTACGGCATGTGATAAGTTGTAACTTGCAGACAGAGAGTCTTCAAAACCAGGTGTTTTTGTTTCTGGGGCACCAACTTCCTTGAGCTCCCCAAACATATCACAGATAGTTTCAACAGTAGCGTGAGGCTCTGTCAGCTTTAAATCTTGGATCTCCTTAGTTTCAGGTAGTAATGGTTCCTCACAAAGTTCACGGATACGAAATCCAACTTTCTTTCTCATGAAAACTTTTTCTTCGTATGTTCCATAATTCTTGAGAGTTTCAGTGAAGTCCCTCACACCTTTAATGGCCGACAAGTGAGTTTTTATATCATACCTCTGATTCTTTATTTCCTGCATCTGCTGCTGATGCCTTTTTCCGATCTCTTCGAGGAGCAGACGTTCGTAGTTTTGTATTAAGTCGCACAGAACCTGGGTCCTCCTCTTGACATTGTCCTTTAGGCTCTTTTGCAGCTTCTCAGCTGTCGCCTGGGTTTTGTCCAAATTTCTCAGTGTCCCCCTCAAGACCTCATGATCATTGTCTAGTTCAGAAAGAGGCTCCTGAATTTTCTGTTCAAAGTTGCCAGCTACAGCCATAAGTTCTGTGCACCTGTGTTCTCCATGACTGGCTATGTGACAGTCAGCACAGATTGACATGTCACAGTCGACACAGAACAGGGCCCCAATGTCTATTGGGTCGTAGCCACTACAACATGTTGGAATTATCTCCCCTTGTTTAGGATTGGAGGGTGTTCTCCTGTTGTAATCGTCCATAGATTGTGTCTTGTGTGCTGAGGTTTCGTCCTGTGAATCATGAGAGTCGGAACATGATTTACACAGGAAGTTGTCACATGTCAAACAGTGAGACTCGGCATCCACAAAGTTTCCACTGTTTTTACAGGTAGTACACAGCGTCTCACATGTCGTCTGTTCAGTCACAGGATTCAACAGGCGCATTGCTAAAATGTTGCTCGGTAGATTGTCAACACTCTCTGAGGAGAGTGTGGTTTCTGTGGCACAGGTTGGACAGGGGAAATAACCCTCACTGTCAGTGTTGGCCTGTATGTGCTCTTCCATACATTTGAGACAGAAGGTGTGAAGACATGGCAAGTACTTTGGTTTCTTAAGGTCATCATCACACAGCTTGCAGCACAGGAACTGGCGTGGGATCACCAACTCAGTCTGCTCCGACGTCTCCATGATACTGTTACTCTGAAACACACAAACACATCATTATAAAGCATCGCTTGTAGCATCAAAATTGATATATTATATCTTTATTACTGGTCAAAAAAACACTTTTAAAGCTGTTTTAGTAAAAGAAAATACAAAATATAAAGCATATAGCTAAAATTGATGATTCCAAACCTAGTACAAGAACAGTTAGCCAGCTGCACTGTTACACAGGATTGCTAAGCCAGAGTGGAATACAGGTGGAAACCGCCAAGCTTAATAGTGTGTGTGCTACATATCATGGTCATATATGGCCTTATGTTTTACTGAATTCGCATTATGTTAAATTCACATATTGGTGAATCACACATTCATGTGACTGGTACTGAAATTGTCCATCTCTTTATCAGGTTTCAGCAATGGTATCTCCTGGGAAGTTGACTGTCATGGTGACGGCATTGATCTAGGCCTGTCATCGAGTGTCCTTTTAGAAACTGGTTATTATTTTCTGCTTAACTGTGACAGATTGCATGATTTGAGGGTATGAAGACATACTGTCACTCGCTGGTATTGAACTAACTCTTGTATATTTGGTATCTGTGGGTTGTTTATTGGACTGATGCCTGTGACATTTGGGTATGTGTGGGCTGTAGTGTACCGTCCAATCAATACACGATCTTACTGTAATTATTGTCTGCTTCTTTGTGTGAAATTAGAAACATAATTGTTCTCTACTAATCATGCAGACATTTAGCATGCTAGTAGGTATGAGCTTTACTCCTGGGGCATCTTGTGGTTAACTTCTAAGCCAGAAAGATTTATGTTTTTATTCTATATTTTCCTTTGCAAGGACTTATTTATTTATTATCTACATGTATTTATATATATATGGTCTTAAAGATATTATTTTAAATATTTCTTTTAAGTGTTTACTGTCTTCTTTCTGGGTGTAGGACCTGGGATGCATTTTATTTGGGGTCTCCATTAGGTTTTAGGAATCTGTCAGAAGAAAGTGGCTGGTAAGGGGCACTTTAAATTAGGGAAGGTGAGATGTAGGTACAACTGAATTTGGGGCAGGATGGGATCAATACCTAGGTATTTGGTAATCAAAGGATCTTATACCTGGACTAAGGAGATGATAGTATAACATTGGGGAAATGAGCTACAATAAATATAAGGGGACATTGGAGAAGAATCCTATAACTGGCTATTGGGGAAAGTCCAATATATATGGACATAACGAGAGGGGAATATAACTGGACATTGGAGAAGGATCATATGAGTGGAAATTTCAAGGAAAGATCTTAGCATTGTATAAAAAATGGACATTAGTATCAGAGAAGTATAGCTGGGCATCTAGGGAGCACCTTCACACTGGACATTCATATGATGCTTTGTCAGCTGACAACTACAAACAGAGACTTGAGAGCTATATATACGTTAATTTTGTATGTGGTCAAATGTTTGTGAATATACTATAGACAGAAATTGAAAGTGCATCAGGCCAGAGGTTTATGAGATATTGGGTATAGACTAGTAAACCAGCTGTATTATTGATGTTCAGTCAAACAGCTCATTATAGCACCGACCTCTGTACTGAACTTGCATAGATACCGTGGGCGATAATTACTGCCCGTCTCCTTTACTTTACAACCTCAATTTTACAATCTGGAAACCTGTATAAACCAGACCTCAATTTTACAATCTGGAAACCTGTATAAACCAGACCCCAACTTCACAATTTAAAGAAACCTGTATTAACCAGACCTCAACTTTACAATATGAAAACCTGCATAAACCAGACCTCAACTTTACAATCTGGTAACCTGTATAAACCAGACCTTACTTTACAACCTGGAAGCCTGCATACAATCCAGATCAGTTAATTAGATTCCTCTGTGTGTTTTGATGTTAGTGGAAATTTAAGTCCACACTGTCAAGGACATGTGAGGGCATTTAAAAATGGCCCGAGTGGTGTGGTTTACGAGTTTGAGTGTTCGTACAGCTTGGTCAACATAAAGGACCTACTATTTATAGACCTGTACAGGTTCCCATTGTTAAGCTACCCGCCATTGTTCATTGTACTTAAATCATGTATGTTTACATTGGATTCTTAACATTTTTATGTGTGGTCTTTACTGGTAACAAAACTTCACTTTTTAAATGGCGGCCACCAGTCAACAACTTAATGAAGGTACAAGTGGGAAGTTTTAAGACTTTATACAAACATGACTTGGCATATACCATAATTTATGTTCAAGATTAGTCGAAAACGATGGTTGATCATTATCCATTTATACTGTATATGCCCTCGTGTAATACTGTGTGTGCCAAGAACTGATGGAATGTATGAAACTCAATATACCCGTACATTATTTTCTCCTTATACTGTAGACCATTAAAGTTTGAATAGAGATTGGTGACTCCAGCATGCCTGCCAATATATTTCAGGCTGAATTTGGTGATCACACTCCCAGCCTTAATTATTATAAATAAAACAGATTCATTAGATCTAGCTTTGCAGCAGAACACACTTTCATTTCCTATTTATCCTTATGCTTGATAACGCGACAGGATACTAGAAAATCATAACTTCCTTTTTTGGTCTCATCCATTACGTGACACATCAGCACCTTACCTGTGAGAACAGTAACATCTCGCCCATTACATGACACATCAGCACCTTACCCGTGAGAACAATAATATCTCGCCCATTACCTGATAACACCTTACCCGTGAGAACAGTAACATCTCGCCCATTACGTGATAACACCTTACCCGTGAGAACAGTAACATCTCGCCCATTACCTGACAACACCTTACCCTTGAGAACAGTAACATCTCGCCCATTACGTGACAACACCTTACCCGTGAGAACAGTAACATCTCGCCCATTACATGACAACACCTTACCCGTGAGAACAGTAACATCTTGCCCATTACGTGACACATCAGCACCTTACCCAAGAGAACAGTAACATCTCGCCCATTACCTGACAACACCTTTCCCGTGAGAACAGTAACATCTCGCCCATTACGTGACACATCAGCACCTTACCCGTGAGAAAAGTAACATCTTGCCCATTACGTGACACATCAGCACCTTACCCATGAGAACAGTAACATCTTGCCCATTACGTGACAACACCTTACCCGAGAGAACAGTAACATCTTGCCCATTACGTGACAACACCTTACCCGTGAGAACAGTCACATCTTCCCCATTACGTGACAACACCTTACCCGGGAGAACAGTAACATCTCGCCCATTACGTGACACATCAGCACCTTACCCGTGAGAAAAGTAACATCTCGCCCATTACGTGACACATCAGCACCTTACCCGTGATAACAGTAATATCTCGCTCATTACGTGACAACACCTTACCCGTGAGAACAGTAACATCTTGCCCATTACGTGACAACACCTTACCCGAGAGAACAGTAACATCTTGCCCATTACGTGACACATCAGCCCCTTACCCGTGAGAAAAGTAACATCTTGCCCATTACGTGACACATCAGCACCTTACCCGTGATAACAGTAATATCTCGCTCATTACGTGACAACACCTTACCCGTGAGAACAGTCACATCTTCCCCATTACGTGACAACACCTTACCCGGGAGAACAGTAACATCTCGCCCATTACGTGACACATCAGCACCTTACCCATGAGAACAGTAACATCTTGCCCATTACGTGACACATCAGCACCTTACCCGTGATAACAGTAACATCTTGCCCATTATGTGATAACATCTTACCCATGAGAACAGTAACATCTCTCCCATTACGTGACAACACCTTACCCGTGAGAACAGTAACATTTCGCCCATTACGTGACAACACCTTTCCCGTGAGAACAGTAACATCTTGCCCATTACGTGACAACACCTTTTCCGTGAGAACAGTAACATCTCGCCCATTACGTGACAACACCTTTCCCGTGAGAACAGTAACATATTGCCCATTACGTGACAACACCTTACCCGTGAGAACAGCCTTTGACTCCCCTCCTCATCCACAGCTGTACTACACATTATTTCCTTCGAGTTGGTGTCTTATCCTTAAAGTTTCCCGAGAATCACAATCCAGACTGACAAACAGTTGATGGTTTAAGCTCAATTTGATGCTATTCTATGCCTGTACTGTTTGAATACAAGTTCACAGTTAATCACGCCTCCGATGTAAACCTTTCAATACGACTTACATTTCGCTTACATGTTAGGTTTACCAACTGAATGGCTGATTGTTGAGCTAGTGTTACACTGATGAAAAGCATACTGAAATACACATCTAGAGTGTCAACCTTATTCTGCACAGAAAGCTGCCTTGTATAACTGTCTGATCCAGGTTTGTGTTCTAGACTGCTGTTGGGATTGAACACGTCTCGTACATCCCCAAGCATGAACGGTCTGGTGCTTTCCAGAGGATTAAGTCGTCAATGAAAGTTGTTTCTTTGAGGTGGCCTTAAAGGTGATGTGAAAACATTATATTCACAGTTCAATACTTTATATAGTTTACAGATGAATGTGAAGCTATCAAAACTCAGGTAAAAGAATTGTCCAATGTGTAGCGAAAGGTTGACTCCTTAACACAAATACAGTTGGCTCCAGTGTTTTAGTTAACTTCTCTTTATTGTCTTCAATAGTAGATAAAGATTGTCTCTCAGATCATAATACCAGCTAACTCAGATTAAGGTTGACCATTGACTTTCAGTTCAGTGTAAGACAATAAGCTAAAGTATGAGCTTTAGATTCGCTTTAACATGATGGGCAAAGCTTTGTAGTGTGAAAGCCTGGGCCATCAAGAGGATCAATTTGATACCTTCTCAATGTATTGTACCTTAATGGATCCAGAAGTATAAAATGTATCCAATAGAATAAATCTGTTCTGGCACCATAAACTTATACAACTCCAGTCAGTGTTCCATCTTCTCCATGGCCAGGTATTGGACATTATCCAGCAGTCGGGAGTGTCACCTTGAGTGAGATACACCGTCAGTACTGACAGAGATCATGGTCAATACCTGACTGACTACATACAAATCACCAGTGATGTGTAGGGATTTTCCTCCGATGTTCCTATAGGTAGTCGTTGAATGTGTGTGGGTTGTCCGCACTAGGCTGTGTGTGTGCTAATAGGCCGTCCACACGAGAAGGAAAAGTGATCTGCCGCTACACTTTTATCTAAGGTTGATCTCGATAGAACAGGTATCAAAAACTGATTGGATTTGTTGGCCGTGTACAAATTCATTCTAAATGTATGAATAAACAGCATAGAAATATTGATAAAGCAGACGGAGCTCATACACAGCAATTAATCTAATAACGCCACACAGCTTACCCACAGAGGTGGAGTAACATGCCCTGAAGATCACAGGTTAATTGTACGGCATTGTCTACCATTAAGCTGGGTTAATGACCTACCCACAGAACAGTGTTTTAAGTTTAATAGCCTTAGAACTGGGTTTAAAGTTCAGTAGCCTACCCACAGAACCAGGTTTAAAGTTCAGTAGCTTTCCGCCAGAAATGAGTTAAGTTAAGCAGCCTATGCACCCAAATAACTGCTTTGGCTTTAGCTCACCTAGCCCAAAGGCCCATTAGTGAGCTTTTGCTGTGGTGGCGTCTGTCGTCCATTTGTTGTCAGGCGTCTATGTTTCATTTCTTCTTAATAAATAAAATGCCCAGGGTATGATATTTGGCCAGAAGAAAACTGGGATGAAGGGCTACAAAGATTGTTCAAATAAATGACCTTCACCCATATGCAAGACCTTCAAGGGGTCAAATATGTTAAAAACTTTCAGCAACTTCTGAATAATCAAAATGCTCAGGGTGATGATATTTGGCCAATAGCATGCTGGGATGAAGGGCTACCAAGTTTGTTCACTTGAATGACCTTCACTGATATTCAAGGTCACAGGGGTCAAAATGTCCTTAAAAACCCCCACTTTCAACAACCTCTTCTGAATAACCATAAGGACCAGGATGTTGATATTTGGTCAGTATCATGCTTGGATGAAAGGCTACAAAGTGTGTGAAAATGAATGACCTTTACTCATATTCAAGGTCAACGGGGTCAAATATGTCTGAAAAACTTTAAATGAATTCTTCTGAATAACCATGAGGCCCAGAATGTGGATATTTGGCCAGTATTATGCTTGGATGAAAGGCTAGAAAGTTTGTTAAAATTAAAATAAAATATCTTTATTGATATTCAAGGTCACCAAAATGCCCATAATGTTGATATCTGGCCAGTAGTATGCTAGGATGAAGGACTACCAATTTGTAAAAATGAATGACCTTGACTTATATTTAAGGTCACAGGGGTCAAATATGTTTGAAAGCTTTAAACGACCTCTCCTGAATAACCAAAAGGCACAGGAGGAGGATATTTGGCCATTAACATGATAAAATGAAGGGCTAGCAAGTCAGTTCAAATGAATGAGCTTGACCTCTATTCAAGGTCACAGGGATCAAAATATGTCTAAAAAAACCTTTTAAATAACTTCTTCTAAATAACCATGAGGCCCAGAAGGTTGATATTTGGCCAGCAGCATACTTGGATGAAGGGCTACCAAGTTTGTTAAAATTAATTACCTTAACTTATAGCTAAGGTCACAGGGGTCAAATATATTGGAAACCTTCAAACGACTTCTTTTGAATAACCAAAAGGCACAGGATGATGATATTTGGCCCGTTACATGCTGGCATGAAGGGCTACCAAGTTTTAAGCAACTTTCTGAATAACCATAGGCCTAGAATATTGATATCTGGCCAGTAGCATGCTAGGATAAAGGACTACCAAGTTTGTTACAGCGAACTACTGTACCATTACTAATATTCAAGGTCACAAGGGTCAAATTGGTTTAAAATCTATAAACGACTTCTGAAGAATAGCCATGAGGCCCAGAATGTTGATATTTTGCAAGTAGTATGCTTGGGTAAAGGGCTATCAAGCTGGTTTTATTTGCATGACCATGAGGAAATTTCAAGGTCACATTTGGTCAAATATGTATAAGAATTTAAATGATTTAATCTCAATAAACAAAAGGTTAAGGGTGGTGATATTTGCAAGTTGCATGCTGAGATGAAGGGCTGTAAAGTTTGTTTGACGTAATGACCTTGTTTGACTTTCAAGGTCACAGGGGTCAAATGTTTTTAAATATTTTAACAGGTTCTATTAAATGACTTATAGTAATAAATACTGATATTTTGCCTGTAGCTTTATTTTAGATCAATTTTAAGGTTACAAGTGTGAGATTAATACCAGGTGAGCAATGCAGGCCCATTGGACCTCTTGTTAAATTTATACCAAAGACTACCCATGAACTTGGTGTTAAGTAGCCTATCGACAGGATATTGTTTAGTTTAGACTATAGCCTGCTCACAGGACAGTGTTTAGTTTACACTATAGCCTGCTTACAGGACAGTGTTAAGTTTACACCATAGCCTGCTCACAGGACAGTGTTAAGTTTACACTATAGCCTACACACAGGACAGTGTTAAGTTTACACCATAGACCGCTCACAGGACAGTGTTAAGTTTACACTATAGCCTGCTTACAGGACAGTGGTAAGTTTACACCATAGCCTGCTCACAGGACAGTGTTTAGTTTACACTATAGCCTGCTTACAGTACAGTGTTAAGTTTACACCATAGCCTGCTCACCGGACAGTGTTAAGTTTACACCATAGCCTGCTAACAGGACAGTGTTAAGTTTACACTATAGCCTACACACAGGACAGTGTTAAGTTTAAACCATAGCCTACACACAGGACAGTGTTAAGTTTAAACCATAGCCTGCTCACAGGACAGTGTTAAGTTTACACCTTAGCCTGCTCACAGGACAGTGTTAAGTTTACACCTTAGCCTGCTCACAGGACAGTGTTAAGTTTACACCATAGACTACACACAGGACAGTGGGTTTAGTTTACACTATAGCCTACACACAGGACAGTGTTAAGTTTACACCATCGCCTACACACAGGACAGTGGGTTTAGTTTACACTATAGCCTACACACAGGACAGTGTTAAGTTTACACCATCGCCTACACACAGGACAGTGGGTTTAGTTTACACAATAGCCTACACACAGGACAGTGTTAAGTTTACACCATAGCATACACACAGGACAGTGGGTTTAGTTTACACCGTAGCCTACACACAGGACAGTGTTAAGTTTACACCATAGCCTGCTAACAGGACAGTGTTAAGTTTACACTATAGCCTGCTCACAGTACAGTGTTAAGTTTACACCATAGCCTGCTCACCGGACAGTGTTAAGTTTACACCATAGCCTGCTCATAGGACAGTGTTAAGTTTACACTATAGCTTGCTCACTGTACAGTGTTAAGTTTACACCACAACTTTTAACTATAGTTTGCTCACAAGACAGTGTTAAGGGTATATTTTACACCATAGTCTACAGGACACACATAGGACAGTGGGTTTAGTTTACACTATAGCCTACACACAGGACAGTGTTAAGTTTAAACCATAGCCTGCTCACAGGACAGTGTTAAGTTTACACCTTAGCCTGCTCACAGGACAGTGTTAAGTTTACACCATAGACTACACACAGGACAGTGGGTTTAGTTTACACAATAGCCTACACACAGGACAGTGTTAAGTTTACACCATAGCATACACACAGGACAGTGGGTTTAGTTTACACCGTAGCCTACACACAGGACAGTGTTAAGTTTACACCATAGCCTACACAAAGGACAGTGTTAAGTTTACACCATAGCCTACACACAGGACAGTGGGGTTAGTTTACACCATAGCATACACACAGGACAGTGGGTTTAGTTTACACCGTAGCCTACACACAGGACAGTGTTAAGTTTACACCATAGCCTGATATTTTGCCTGTAGCTTTATTTTAGATCAATTTTAAGGTTACAAGTGTGAGATTAATACCAGGTGAGCAATGCAGGCCCATTGGACCTCTTGTTAAATTTATACCAAAGACTACCCATGAACTTGGTGTTAAGTAGCCTATCGTCAGGATATTGTTTAGTTTAGACTATAGCCTGCTCACAGGACAGTGTTTAGTTTACGCTATAGCCTGCTTACAGGACAGTGTTAAGTTTACACCATAGCCTACACACAGGACAGTGTTAAGTTTACACCACAACTTTTAACTATAGTTTGCTCACAGGACAGTGTTAAGGGTATATTTTACACCATAGTCTACAGGACACACATAGGACAGTGGGTTTAGTTTACACTATAGCCTACACACAGGACAGTGGGTTTAGTTTACACTATAGCCTACACACAGGACAGTGGGTTTAGTTTACACCATAGCCTACACACAGGACAGTGTTAAGGGTATATTTTACACCATAGTCTACAGGCCACACACAGGACAGTGGGTTTAGTTTACACCATAGCCTACACACAGGACAGTGGGTTTAGTTTACTCTGTAGCTTACCAGCAGGATTGCTACACAAAAAAAACATTTTATTCAATATGGATTGAAAGGCTTGATTTCCAACAGTGATATTCTTTATTATTTCCATAGGGATTGTGTCAGGCCGGATATTGTAACAATGTTAGCAGTATTGAACACAGCTATGAGTGTGTGGATGGTTCTCATTAATATATACCTTGAGGATAATAATGTGGCTTGCCACTGAAATCATATATATGTTATCATATAATAGATTGGTGAAAATGAATCCTGGTCCCATTGATATGCTCCAGTACGTTAATCTCATATATTGGAATGATAAACATTTTTGGCAATGGTCATTTTAGTCATTTATGTTTTCATTATCACAGAATTTTCTATTAAACTTGAAACGAAAAATTGGGTTATGCAAATATTGTTTTGTTTTTTACTTCTTGGAAGTGATTTATCAATTTTAAAACAGTTAAATATTTTACTTTTACTGAATTGATCACGTTTTTAAGTGTGATTTGGATGGAGTTTTAACACATATATTACCAAATAAGGTATTTAAGTGTGATTTGTATGGAGTTTTAACACATATATTACCCAATAAGGTATTTAAGTGTGATTTGTATGGAGGTTTAACACATATATTACCAAATAAGGTACTAAAGTATCGGTTGACATCATTTCTGAAATCCTCTATAATTCTGCAAAAGACATTTTGTTTCTATGGCTTTGAGTCTGCTCTGTGATATTTCTGGTAACAAACCTTATTACAGAGTTCCTTGTTGTACCAGAAATAAAATCTCTGACCATCCTATGCTTGCTGGAAATAGAACAGAAGGTAAGCCATGCTTAAACCTATCAGTGGTAAAACTTGATTGGATTGAAAAGTTAGACTGAGTAATAATAGGGACAATAGCTTTGTACCGTTACTTACTGGTGGTTATTGGCGGGGATTATCATTATACGTAATCCTGTGATACAGTCAACTTATCAGGCCTGAACCACTGTCACCCTGGTGTAACTTCATACAGTCCACTTATTAGACCTGAACCACTGTCACCCTGGTGTAACTTCATACAGTCCACTTATTAGACCTGAACCACTGTCACCCTGGTGTAACTTCATACAGTCCACTTATTACACCTGAACCACTGTCACCCTGGTGTAACTTCATACAGTCCACTTATCAGACCTGAACCACTGTCACCCTGATGTAACTTCATACAGTCTATTTATCAGGCCTGAACCACTGTCACCCTGGTGTAACTTCATACAGTCCACTTATTAG
>NW_018479954.1:146587-148503 GCF_002113885.1 Mizuhopecten yessoensis | reverse complement strand
CCACTGTCACTCTGGTGTAACTTCATACAGTCCACTTATCAGGCCTGCTCCACTGTCACTATGGTGTAACTTCATACAGTCCACTTATTAGGCCTGAACCACTGTCACCCTGGTGTAACTTCATACAGTCCACTTATCAGACCTGAACCACTGTCACTCTGGTGTAACTTCATACAGTCCACTTATCAGACCTGAACCACTGTCACCCTGGTGTTACTTCATACAGTCCACTTATTAGGCCTGAACCACTGTCACCCTGGTGTAACTTCATACAGTCCACTTATCAGGCCTGAACCACTGTAACTATGGTGTAACTTCATACAATCCACTTATCAGGCCTGAACCACTGTCACTCTGCAGGTGTAACTTCATACAGTCCACTTATCAGGCCTGAACCACTGTCACCCTGGTGTAATTTTTTTCAATTAAATTTTAAGAATAAGATGAATAAAACAGCTTTTTATGGGGAATTTTGTTTACCAGATTATCACATTAACCAGATATTGAAGTACTGCTGAGTTGGAGTTTTGTTGACCTGATCATGAAATTAACCAAACCTTTAGTACTAGCTGCTGTACAGGTAGTGTATTGCCCCTGATCATGAGTCTGACATTAAAGTACGGGGAATTTGATGTGTATAGGTATATAGAAAATTAGAAATGCTGTATTGATCAGCTGAAGACATGAAAAAGAAATCAATATATCCAGCTAGGGTAACTGTACAGGGAAATTTTGTTAACATGGATTTGCTTTTCTTGTATGAATTAGAGTTAATCAACAGCTAGGGAAATACCTTACATAGATTCCCCCACAGGTAGGGCACAGGAAATCAGCTTGGATGCTTAATTTCAGTGTACTATATTTGGGTGACATTGATTGTATTTCAGGAAATAAGCGTATTGAATTAAAGCCAGGGTCAGATGAGACAGGTTCCAGTGTTTGTATGTATCTGCAATATATGGGTAAAGTGTGATTAATTACTGTAGTAAAAATATCTATGTCAGAAAGTTTGAGAAAACTCAACATCACTGGGTGATTAAGATTTCGCTAAATTAAATTTGTGTTTGATTTAGTACCGCAACTTGCCAAATAGTAATTACTAAATAGATAGCCACCCACATGTTCATTAAATCTAAATGGGGATACTAAATACACAGATCTGACTTAATTTGGCATGGATGTAAAATATATACTTCAGTTTTATCTAGGCCACAGGTAATTAACTGATGGCAATTGAATTTGTACAGTTAGGTCTGATGGTAACAATAGTCACTGTAGAGATATACCATCGATGAGAGCAGGTAATCAGACAGAGGTTAAGGAGACCGCGTCCAATCAATGGTGGCACGAGCGAAACAGAAGTGTAGCGTAAAACACACTGGTGTAATTAAAGGTAATGGTTTGAAGTTGGCCATTGTATCGGATGTCATCACACTTGGCACTGGTGGCCGGACCAATCATAACCACATAAAACCTGGACAGTTCTAGTCCAGGTATACCTCCTCCAGTCCTATCATAACCACATAAAACCTGGACAGTTCTAGTCCAGGTATACCTCCTCCAGTCCTATCATAACCACATAAAACCTGGACAGTTCTAGTCCAGGTATCCCTCCTCCAGTCCTACCACAACCTCGACAGCTCCTTGTGTATTGCTCCTGTGATCCTGAAGGCTATTATATTCTTTTAATGGTGGCGATTTGGCGTCTCTCAAATCTTTTAATTATCTCCTTACGTCCCTGGTCAGATTTCTGACCCCTGGCTAGTTCACTGTGATTACAGTTCAGTCCCCCCCGTCCGATTGGTCAGTCCCTATGAGCTAGTGGTCACTTCGGCTCCGCTCCCAGCTGGTATTTAGGTGTTGGCGCCAAACTGTCCATTCTTTCTTTCGACACATTCGAGTCTTGTCACAATTTA
>NW_018479954.1:145296-146224 GCF_002113885.1 Mizuhopecten yessoensis | reverse complement strand
CCTCCTCCAGTCCTATCATAACCACATAAAACCTGGACAGTTCTAGTCCAGGTATACCTCCTCCAGTCCTATCATAACCACATAAAACCTGGACAGTTCTAGTCCAGGTATACCTCCTCCAGTCCTATCATAACCACATAAAACCTGGACAGTTCTAGTCCAGGTATACCTCCTCCAGTCCTACCACAACCTCGACAGCTTCTTGTGTATTGCTCCTGTGATCTTGAAGGCTATTATATTCTTTTAATGTTCTGTCTCGTGTGTAACCTTGCCTCTTTTGCAATAGTCAGGGTCAGAATGCACAGTCATCAAAATCAGAGCTCTTTATAGTTTCAATAAATGAACATTTAATTAATGGATAATTTGATATCCTTTTATATTTCTTTTTACTGCTGAAGCATATCATATAAGGTTTCTTAAATGGCTGACTGAATCGTTTGATCCTCGTACCTATCCAGGTAACTGCATACCTGTACAGGTGAGCGACTCCTGAGTGTGTCAGTTGTGTACTACCTCACCTCCTTCAACTACCAATTCAGGGGATTGTTCCATAAAGGACCAAAAACGTTTCCCTTGTTAATATTTGTTTCACATATCATGCATCAATTGAAAACTTCTTGTTGGAGATACTCTTTTATTTAATTGATCATTAATTACCTGTGCATATTACCACTTTCCTCCTATTCTCTCTACACTGTTCCACCACCTTTATGTTTGAGAAGTACTTGTTATTATGTAAGATACACTGTGGGAACCCCCTACTGTTCTCTACACCATTCCACCACCTTTATGTTAGAGAAGTACTTGTTATTATGTAAGATACAGTGAGGGAACCCCCTACTGTTCTCTACACCATTCCACCACCTTTATGTTAGAGAAGTACTTGTTATTATGTAAGATACAGTGAGGGAACCCCCTACTGTTCTCT
>NW_018479954.1:98299-144110 GCF_002113885.1 Mizuhopecten yessoensis | reverse complement strand
TCTATATATTCTACAGAACTACAAATTATCTATAAATATTCTACAGTGAACCCCACCTCCTGCAATAGACTGGGGCTATCCTGGTGACTGTAATTGTCTATATATTCTACAGAACTACAAATTATCTATAAATATTCTACAGTGAACCCCACCTGCTACAATAGACTGGGTCTATCCTGGTGACTGTTATTATCTATAGATATTCTACAGAACTACAAATTATCTATAAATATTCTACAGTGAACCCCACCTCCTGCAATAGACTGGGGCTATCCTGATGACTGTTATTATCTATAGATATTCTACAGTGAACCCCACCTCCTGCAATAGACTGGGGCTATCCTGGTGACTGTAATTATCAATTTATTCTACAGAACTATAAATTATCTAAATATTCTACAGTGAACCCCACCTCCTGCAATAGACTGGGGCTATCCTGGTGACTGTAATTATCTATATATTCTACAGAACTACAAATTATCTATAAGTATTCTACAGTGAACCCCACCTCCTGCAATAGACTGGGGCTATCCTGGTGACTGTAATTATCTATATATTCTACAGAACTATAAATATTTTGCAATAAACCCCACCTCCTAATAGAAACTAGGGCTATATAAGCTTCTAATATATAAGTTAGGCTGTTGACAGTAAGTTCATGTTCTACTCACTGTTGCCCTTGACGAGTTACCCTTACATATCATATCTCATGATCAATGCAACAATTTTTCATTAACTCACCTAAGTAGGAATACTTTTATAATCCTTCAATAGTGGGACATCAGAATGGAGTAATGTTGAAGTCTATAGTGCAGGATTGTGCATGTCCTCGTTGTAAAGTCCAATGTCAACAATATGTCTAGAGTTCAGCACTGTCTGTGGTGGACAGTCTGCAGGCTCACAAAGAACTGACCGGCCCTGTTAATCTCCTATAAACTCCACTACAAACATTAACTAAGACTGGTAACGCTTTGGCAGAACACTGACTGACAAACACAACACATGTAATCCAGGCTGTCCTGTAGTCGGGGGTGTCCAGGTATTCGGTGTAGAGGTGCGGTCAGGTGTGGTTCAGTCCCTGTGTAGGGGTAAGGCTCGGTCAGACTATGGTACTTTTGTCTGTCCCCCTCGTTCACTTAGATCACTGTCTTGTTGGGAGTCGCCTCACTGGGTTTTCACAATATGCTAATAGCTCTGTCGGGAAATACATTCCAGTACACTTGGAACTGCTGACTTTAGACATTCAATCAGATAGATAAAAGATCACTTTAAATTGCCTCTAATCCTACGTATGTTCTTGTGTAGGTAAGGTATACGACTTGATATATATATTTATTTTGGTGACGGCAATTTTTACACTACTACATGTACGCGAGTAAGGTGTAGACTTTCAATACACAAGCCAACTTTCCTGGCAGCAAGGACTTTATTCCACAATGATTAACAAATATTGGATTTGCCCAATACACATGTTGACTGAGGTGTGGGTGTTTGGTGCGTGTATACACTTGGGTATTGGCCTGGCTGCAGGCCTATTGTCACAGCAAATGTTGGGGCAGGTAACTCTGATACGTAACAGGACTGAAAGCTACCATCTACCAAGCTGTATAAACACACAATTACATCATATGATAGCTCCCCTCTACCCAGCTGTATAACTTAAGGGTACATCATATGATAGCTGTTAGTTCCCTCTACCCATCTGTATATAAACAAAGAGTGTCTCATTCGATAGCTCCCATCTACCCAGCTGTGTAAATGTAGGAGTACAACATATTGTAGCAATCATCTACCCTTTGCAGCTTTGTAAATGTAAAGGTATCCATTCTAAAAACTCCCCTCTACTCAGCTGTATAAATACAGGGGCACCCCCATCTGATAGCTCACATTTACCTGGCTGTATAAATATGGGCGTTCCTTATTTGGCAGCTCCTCTAACCAGCTGTATAAACACAGGTGTACAGCATCTGATAGCTCCCCTCTACCCCTCTGTGTGATATGTATAGGCATTAAATGGTACAGATGTGTCGGAGATTATGACGTCTGTATGAAGAGAATGATCAGGAGGGGTAAGGAGACAGAGATTATGACGTCTGTGTGAAGAGAATGATCAGGAGGGGTAAGGAGACTGAGATTGTGATGTCTGTGTGAAGAGAATGACCAGGAGTGGTAAGGAGACTGAGAGTGTGATGTCTGTATAAGTAAAGATCTATGATGATGTGTAAGGCCTGGTACTCCCTGTGTGAAGAGAATCATCAGGAGGGGTAAGGAGACTTAGATTGTGATGTCTGTATAAGTAAAGTGCTATGATGATGTGTAAGGCATGTTACTTTCTGTGTGAAGAGAATGATCAGGAGGGTAAGGAGACAGATTGTGATGTCTGTATAAGTAAAAAGCTATGATGGTGTGTAAGGCCTGTTACTCCCCGTGTGAAGAGAATGATCAGGAGAGGTAAGGAGACTGAGATTGTGATTTCTGTATAAGTAAAGAGCTATGAGGATGTGTAAGGCCTGTTACTCACTGTGTGAAGAGAATGATCAGGAGTTGTAAGGAGACTGAGAGTGTGATGTCTTTATAAGTAAAGAGCTATAATGAGGCGTAAGGCCTGTTACTCCCTGTATGAAGAGGATGATCAGGAGTGGTAAGGAGACTTAGAGTGTGATATCTGTATAAGTAAAGAGCTATGATATTACTACCTGTGTGAAGGGAATGATCAGGAGGGGTAAGGAACCTGAGATTGTGAAGTCTGTATAAGTAAGCTCCCCTCTACCCCTCTGTGTGATATGTATAGGCATTAAATGGTACAGATGTGTCGGCGATTATGACGTCTGTATGAAGAGAATGATCAGGAGGGGGAAGGAGACTGAGATTGTGAAGCCTGTGTAAGTAAAGAGCTATAATGAGGTGTAAGGCCTGTTACTCCCTGTGGGAAAAAAATGATCAGGAGGGGTAAGGAACCTAATGATGTGTAAGGCCTGTTACTCCCTGGGTGAAGAGAATGATCAGGGGTGGTAAGGAGACTGAGAGTGTGTTGTCTGTATAAGTAAAGAGCTATAGTTATGAGTAAGGCCTGTTACTCCCTGTATGAAGAGAATGATCAGGAGGGTAAGGAGACAGATTGTGAAGTCTGTATAAGTAAAGAGCTATGAGGATGTGTAAGGCCTGTTACTACCTGTGAGAAGAGAATGATCAGGAGGGGTAAGGAACCTGAGATTGTGAAGTCTGTGTAAGTAAAGAGCAATAATGATGTGTAAGGCCTGTTACTACCTGTGAGAAGAGAATGATCAGGAGGGGCAAGGAGACTGAGAGTGTGATGTCTGTATAAGAAAAGAGCTATGATGATGTGTAAAGCCTGTTACTCCCTGTGTGAAGAATGATCAGGAGGGGTAAGGAACCTGAGATTGTGAAGTCTGTGTAAGTAAAGAGCAATAATGATGTGTAAGGCCTGTTCCTCCCTGTGTGAAGAGAATGATCAGGAGGTGTAAGGAGACTGAGATTGTGATTTCTGTATAAGTAAAGAGCTATGAAGATGTGTAAGGCCTGTTACTCACTGTGTGAAGAGAATGATCAGTAGGGGTAAGGAACCTGAGAGTGTGATGTCTGTATAAGTAAAAAGCTATGATGGTGTGTAAGGCCTGTTACTCCCCGTGTGAAGAGAATGATCAGGAGGTGTAAGGAGGCAGAGATTATGACGTCTGTGTGAAGAGAATTATCAGGAGGGGTAAGGAGACTTAGATTGTGATGTCTGTATAAGTAAAAAGCTATGATGGTGTGTAAGGCCTGTTACTCCCCGTGTGAAGAGAATGATCAGGAGGTGTAAGGAGACTGAGATTGTGATTTCTGTATAAGTAAAGAGCTATGGTGATGTGTAAGGCCTGTTACTCCCTATGTGAAGAGAATGACCAGGAGTGGTAAGGAACCTGAGAGTGTGATGTCTGTATAAGAAAAGAGCTATGATGATGTGTAGGGCCTGTTACTCCCTGTGTGAAAAGAATGATCAGGAGGGGTAAGGAACCTGAGATTGTGAAGTCTGTATAAGTAAGCTCCCCTCTACCCCTCTGTGTGATATGTATAGGCATTAAATGGTACAGATGTGTCGGAGATTATGACGTCTGTATGAAGAGAATGATCAGGAGGGGAAAGGAGACAGAGATTATGACGTCTGTTTGAAGAGAATGATCAGGAGGGTAAGGAGACAGATTGTGAAGTCTGTATAAGTAAGCTCCCCTCTACCCCTCTGTGTGATATGTATAGGCATTAAATGGTACAGATGTGTCGGAGATTATGACGTCTGTTTGAAGAGAATGATCAGGAGGGTAAGGAGACAGATTGTGAAGTCTGTATAAGTAAAGAGCTATGAGGATGTGTAAGGCCTGTTACTCCCCGTGTGAAGAGAATGATCAGGAGAGGTAAGGAGACTGAGATTGTGAAGCCTGTGTAAGTAAAGAGCTATAATGAGGCGTAAGGCCTGTTACTCCCTGTATGAAGAGAATGACCAGGAGTGGTAAGGAGGCTGAGAGTGTGATGTCTGTATAAGAAAAGAGCTATGATGATGTGTAAAGCCTGTTACTCCCTGTGTGAAAAGAATGATCAGGAGGGGTAAGTAGACTGAGATTGTGATGTCTGTATAAGTAAAGAGCTATGATATTACTCCCTGTGTGAAGGGAATGATCAGGAGGGGTAAGGAACCTGAGAGTGTGATGTCTGTATAAGTAAAGAGCTATAATGAGGTGTAAGGCCTGTTACTCCCTGTGTGAAGAGAATGATTAGGAGGGGTAAGAAGACTGAGATTGTGATGTCTGTATAAGTAAAGAGCTATAATGAGGTGTAAGGCCTGTTACTCCCTGTGTGAAGAGAATGATCAGGAGGGGTAAGGAGACTGAGATTGTGATGTCTGTGTAAGTAAAGAGCTATAATGAGGTGTAAGGCCTGTTACTCCCTGTGTGAAGAGAATGATCAGGAGGGGTAAGGAGACTGAGATTGTGAAGTCTGTGTAAGTAAAGAGCTATAATGATGTGTAAGGCCTGTTACTCCCAACAGTCCATCGGCAGGGATATTATCAGCCAGATGCACTTCTAACTGATTGCTATATATAAACAACTCTGTATTCCTTTCAGATTGAATTAATATTGTATTTCCACATAAACATATTCATGTACAGACAGATTATTTATATTACTTGTCATTCAGCCAAATCACTTAGAGTTTTCTTCCCATGTTTACAGCTATGTAAGTATATAATATATTTAACCACAGTTTAAACATCTGATGGGTAAATGGTATACAGAAAATAAAAAAGATATGTTATAAATGGTCCACAGATTAATCATTAAATAGATGACACTAGTTATGAAATATATAAATAACAACCTATATACAGTGAGACCTTATATAGACAGCGAGAAGTGAATAAATCCAGGCTCCTTCATTAGGACCTTGCTTTCAACGTTCGGGTGCCCTACAGTCATCACTTTGTTGGTCCAACCACAATTCTTCCCTGACTGATAACTATAGTTTTGATAAGTTCAATTGCTTTCAGATTTCACATGTCTTAATCAGCATTGCAGAATGTTTCCCTATAGTAGCACTCTGTCTGTCCATCCACAAACCCCTACCAGCTCAGGTAACTTCAGTTTTGACAGACTGGATACTTTCAGACTTCACATGTCTTAATTAGGAATGAAGAAGGATGTGTTGGTCCTTCCATATAACAGCTAATCTGTCTTTCTTGTGTCAGATTATTCACCAGCCGATAACTTGAGTTCTGACAGCCTGATTACTTTAAACTTCAGAGTAATTTCTGTAAATGTAATAAAGGCATATTTTATCAGAATAAAAAGGACATGTTTTGAATTTTTTAAACTTCGACGAGAATTCCTAAATGGTTTCCAGTAGAGGTTTGTCACCTACAGAAAATAAAAATAAAAACTTCTTCCCACAAAAATTACTGCTCTTCCATTTGGTAATATGGTTTGCTTAAAATGGGTCATGAACCAAAAAAACAAACCCAGAAGCTTGTAAAATTAAATATATTTTTTGGCATAGTTGGGATAGTAAAATTAATGATTGAAATGCAGCTTTTCAAAGCATTCTACTCAAACAAATTCCAATGATTAGAAGTAAAGATATTCAATTTAGTTCTAAAATGACTGAATTATGTATATATTTGTATGCATTAAGGTATGGACTGCTAGGCCTATTTATCTGTATGTATTAAGGTATGGACTGCTAAGCCCATTTGGTCCTGTTTCTGTATATAGGTATATCAGTTGATAAACACAGGTATTGAGGTTATCATATTTCGTTAAACACTTTGGCAATGACATATCAGAATCACCTGCTCAGCACTTGATATTCCAATACAGATGTGATGTTTACTTTGCCTGAGTGAGATTGATGTTATTGACTAGCACTTTATTGACATGGAGATCAATGATAAAGGAAAGTGGGCCACACTTACTGTCGGGGGATGTTGATCAAGCTTCGTTAGGCCATTTACTGCCCGANGGGGGGGGGGGGGGAACAAGCTTCATTATACCTGCTCACATGTGAGGTGCAAAGGTAGCAGGGTTAACATGTCTGGTGTGTTATGTATAATTCATGCTCAGGTTTAATTGATTTAATTGATGATTATAAATAAGTTATTTTCATTAATGATAAACAATTTACTGTTATTTAAATATTTTCAATCAAATAATAAGTAATTGCATGGAATTGGAACTTACACTTTTTCATATCTTCAATAAGAAATGTCCTGGGTCGAGTGACAAGAAATATGCAATTTTGTCCATAGTTGTACAGGTAAACAATACACCTGTTTACAAATTTGTATTTGTATACAAATTGCTCACCAAGTCATAGCTTGACAAAGGAACCAGTTTGTCTTGAAATGTTGCTACATGTTTAATATGTACATTGTTTTTGCAGAAAGTAAAATTTTGATATCACTGCAGTTTGAGTTTTAGAGAAGCCCAGTGAAGTCACATTATAAAATATGTTCTGACTGTTGTACACACTGTACTGTATCCCTCTATGGAAGTAAAGACTGATAACTACTTTGTTCAATTTGATACTCTGGAATCTCACAGACTGAGTTTACAAGGGGTTTGAGGTAAAATGTGTATATGTGTTAGGGATCATTTGCTGACAGGCAAGTTATGTAAGTTAATCTCAAGCTTTTCAAGACATAAAAAATATTTATAGGCATATTGTGTTTCATCTACTACATTATCTTGTTTAAAAAAACAAGTTTTGTGAATTCTGTTGTTGTTTTAAGCACTATCAGTTACCATTAAATCTTCTCTACAGGTACCAGACTATTCCTGTGTCTATGGAGAGGGGTTTGAACCCAAAGTGGAGGTGGAGCCACCTGTCCAGCCACCGGTACACCACAAGGAGGAGATAACTGAGGAACTGAGCCGGCGTTATGTACAACCGTAAGTTAAAGTCTCTTCCCTGACAGATGTCGAACATACAGTCCAACTCTGAGTCATTAATTATACAAAACAAATTTTGAGGTTTATGGAAAAAAGCTCTTGGAACAAAAAGTAAACATCAATTTATTTTCTTAAATTGCACAAGTCAAATTGTAGTCTTTTACTGCAAATGCTACAGTTAACTAATGTGGCTATTCAGGAAATAGAAATGCAAAGCTTCAAAATGGGAGATGAATCTGTTGACAAGGGAAGTAACTCTAACAATAAAAGTCCTTAGTGCAGTGGTACACTTTCCCTTAACATATCATTCCTGTCTTTCAGAATACAACTTACTGGAGAATACATTGTTAACTTGATCAACCTTAATGATACTGCCTACCTCATGTCTACTGAAGTGTCGTCCTTCTTCTGGGAGGCTGATATCCTCACAGGCATGGTAAGTCACTGTCCTCTACCTCATGTCTACTGAAGTGTCGTCCTTCTTCTGGGAGGCTGATATCCTCACAGGCATGCTAAGTCACTGTCCCCTACCTCATGTCTACTGAAATGTCGTCCTTCTTCTGGGAGGTTGATATCCTCACAGGCATGGTAAGTCACTGTCCCCTACCTCATGTCTGCTGAAGTGTCGTCTTTCTGAAGTGTACTCATCAGCATGGCAGTCTGTGACGTTAACTTTTTTTTTCTCACTAGTCAATTGGACTAGTAAACCCAGAATTTTCATAGCCCGACTGTAAATTTGCTAGTCCAAATTACAGACTGGTCTTTTTAACAGCATGAAGTGTAAATTGTGATCTAAATTGGAAAATTATTAGAAATCAAAACAAAATGTTTCTCAATAACTTTAGAAACGGAGCACGGAACGTGATCGCCAATTATCTATAATACAGTATTACTGTTGTTTTCATTGAGCCGTTAAGCACTAGCCAGAACAGTAAATTTTGATTTCGTGTTAGAGCATCTTTTTCTGTCGGTTCACGGACAGGCTTAGCTGGTTTTAAACCTTTTCTCCAGCTTAGCAACATCGCCATGGTTGGTTTCACGTGGTTATAAACCGGAAGTAATGTTCGGTAACTACTAAAATCCGGAACCAAGTCTCGCTCATCGAAATGCTTCAATTTCGAACGCCTCGACGAATACCATATTTTACGATGGGATTAAAACTTGTGACAAGATTTATTGTGCAAAATGTTATACAATGAACAATATTTCCATTATTTTGGAGGAAAATTTAAATTGCCACTAGTCCAGTCGGACGAGTTAAATATTTTCAATACTAGTCCAGACTTAAATTTACTAGTCGTGGGCATCGGACTAGTGCCTAACGTCGCAGACTGGCATGGTAAGTCTCTGTCCCCTACCTCATGTCTACTGAAGTGTACTCATCATCATGGTAAGTCTCTGTCCCCTACCTCATGTCTACTGAAGTGTCCTTATCAGCATGGTAAGTCACTGTCCCCTACCTCATGTTTACTGAAGAGTCAGCATGGTAAGTCTCTGTCCCCTACCTCATGTCTACTGAAGTGTACTTATCAGCATGGTAAGTCTCTGTCCCCTACCTCATGTCTACTGAAGTGTACTCATCAGCATGGTAAGTCACTGTCCCCTACCTCATGTCTACTGAAGTGTACTCATCAGCATGGTAAGTCTCTTGCCAAATTTTCATTTGTACAAGAAAAATATGAGATTTACAAAAGCATTAAACCTAGATGTTTACTTGTGTTTTACTACTGTTCCCATACTTGACTTTTTAGCTGGAGCAGCACAACTGTTCTGGTAGCAGACTGACCCTGAGACAGGAGGAGTACCCAGAAGTGTTTGAAGACCTCTGTCAGTAAGTACAACAGCAGGTAAAGGGAGGTAATCCATATTTGATATACTTATGATGTCTTCATGAATATAGCAGATCTCTAAATCTGATTCTTCCTCCCATAGGCATGGAATGGGAGTATAGGTGACGGTTTCTACATGTGTATGATTCTTATATAGACAGGGAGTATAGTTTTATTGTCAGCTTCAAATTGTTTGATTGTAATTCATTGTTTCACCTTTCTGACTGTTCCTTCTCCACTAGTGCTATAGACTGGTAGCATTGTCATGTCCAGTACTGTCATAAGTATTGCCTTGTTACATATCAATATATGTGCATTTCTCTTAATTCCTTAGCAAAGCAACATTCTAAATTAAATATTGCTGGTAGCCTTTTAGTGTAATATAGTGTGGCCATCCTAACCCTCTATCAGTTTATCTGTTGACAATTGGTCACAACTTCCTGACATCCTAGCGCTCTATCAGTTTATCTGTTGACAATTGGTCACAACTTCCTGACATCCTAGCCCTCTATCATTTTTCTGTTGACAATTGGTCACAACTTCCTGACATCCTAGCCCTCTATCAGTTTATCTTAAGTGAACAATTGGTCACAACTTCCTGACATACTAGCCCTCTATCAGTTTATCTTAAGTGAACAATTGGTCACAACTTCCTGACATACTAGCCCTCTATCAGTTTATCTTAAGTGAACAATTGGTCACAACTTCCTGCCATCCTAGCGCTCTCTCAGTTTATCTGTTGACAATTGGTCACAACTTCCTGACATCCTAGCGCTCTCTCAGTTTATCTGTTGACAATTGGTCACAACTTCCAAACATCCTAGCGCTCAATCAGTTTATCTGTTGACAATTGGTCACAACTTCCTGACATCCTAGCCCTCTATCAGTTTATCTTAAGTGAACAATTGGTCACAACTTCCTGACATCCTAGCCCTCTATCTGTTTATCTGTTAACAATTGGTCACAATTTCCTGACATCCTAGCCTAGCCCTCTATCAGTTTATTTGTTAACAATTGGTCACAACTTCCTGACTAAAGTTTTCAATGAAATTTCATAAAGTTTCACAATAGTATTCATGACATCATTCTCTGAAGTGGAGTTGAATGTGAAGGTCATACTTTCATGGTCAAGGTCACAATAGACTTGTATGTAGATTCCTGAATAAAGGTTTCAACAAAAATTTCATGAAATTTCGCACAGGTAGTTCTATGGTCAATCTTTACAGACCAGTACGAGGACGGTCAGTGTCACAGCTACAGCACCTTAACATGATGATGGAGAAATTTGACATTTAACTTGTCCACAGGTTCCTTACTCAAGTTTAAACCAAAATGTTATTTAACTTCTCACAAGTATTCATGTTGTCATTCTCTGGATGGAGTCCACTGGCAAGGCAGTGTCATTATATTTAGTGTCAAGGATACAGCTACAGGACTACTATATGGTGATGGAAAAAATAGATATTTGGCTTCTTCCCAGGTTCCTGACTTAAATTTTCTACCAATTTTAGTAAACTTCGATGTCTCAACCAAGTGTTCAGCAAAGAGTGCAAATGATTGGTGTCTCCACCAAGTGTTCAGCATAGAGTGCAAATGATCGGTGTCTCAACCAAGTGTTCAGCATAGAGTGCAAATGATAGGTGTCTCAACCAAGTGTTCAGCATAGAGTGCAAATGATTGGTGTCTCCACCAAGTGTTAGCAAAGAGTGCAAATGATCGATGTCTCAACCAGGTTTTCAACAAAGAGAGCAAATGATCGATGTCTCAACCAAGTGTTCAACAAAGAGTACAAATGATTGATGTCTCCACCCCGTGTTCAGCAAAGAGTGCAAATGATGTATGATATATTGATTGATGTCTCAACCAAGTGTTCATCATGGAGTGCAAATGATTGATGTCTCCACCAAGTGTTCAGCATAGAGTTCAAATGATTGATGTCTCCACCAAGTGTTCAGCATAGAGTTCAAATGATTGATGTCTCCACCAAGTGTTCAACAAAGAGTGCAAAAGATTGGTGTCTCCACCAAGTGTTCAGCATAGAGTGCAAATGATTGGTGTCTCAACCAAGTGTTCAACAAAGAGTGCAAATGATTGGTGACGCCACCAAGTGTTCAACAAAGAGTGCAAATGATTGGTGTCTCCACCAAGTGTTCGCAAAGAGTGCAAATGATCGATGTCTCAACCAGGTTTTCAACAAAGAGAGCAAATGATCGATGTCTCAACCAAGTGTTCAACAAATAGTGCGAATGATTGGTGTCTCCACCAAGTGTTCAGCAAAGAGTGCAAATGATGTATGATATATGAATTAGTTCATATATTGTCAGTTGATATGTGAAGGTTTTAGGGTTTAAACTCTGTTTACCAATATAGTTAATCTACGTTTTTGGTTTATAATTTGTATCTGTACACTTTATATTTTATGAAATTAATATGCATGGTTTCTTTTTTGCATGATTTGTTTATTATAAAAATTACCTGATTTTTTGTTGATTTTGATTGCTGTGTTCTATTTTGAAGATGTGGTGTATTTGAAGACAGTAAGAAGAAAAAGTTCATCACATTGTATGAACTCAATCGGTAAGTATTTAAAAATTATTCATATATAATAATTGTGAACTTTGACTGATGAGTTTGTAATGTATTGTCAAGGATACTTGAGGCTAGAAAGCAAAGTCGACCTTGACTTCAAATTTCTTAAACCTGGCTGAATTATATAATAGTATACATATTTACATTTAATCAAGTTTAGAACCAAACACCTTGATCATGTGTTGGATCTCCAATACTTCATTTCTCCTCATTGACATCAGACATGTCTGAACTCCAGTCCTTTGTTTGCTACACAGTCACCTGTGAGTGTTAGTGTTAACCTGCACTTAACTAAGGGAGACAACTTTTGTATTGAAGCGTGCCCTTCATTCTGGACCTGTTTGATCACCAATGTGAGGAGCTACGGACCAATGTGAGGGAGCTAATCCAGATGTTTGACCCTAGTGACCCCTACTGGAAGGTAACATATAATAAACTGAGAAATAACCTCTACATTAGGTTTTCTTATACAGAAATAAAACACATAGTAATATTGATAATATGTTATAATCTGAAGACTGGTGCTGTTGTGTTTTTCAGGGTGAGGACTACCCAGACTCTGAGACCACAAGTCAGGCTAGTGAGGATCTGTCAGATATCCAAGTCAGTCTTGAAGACATCCAACTTAGCCTTCAGCTCCTACAGTTTAAACGGTAACTAAAGCAACACTCCTGACTGTTCTTCAGCTGTTACAGTCCATACTGTATCCATAGTAACACACCTGACTCTACCTCCATGCCTACAGTTAAATCATAGTAACACACCTGACTCTACCTCCAGGGCCTACAGTTAAATCATAGTAACACACCTGACTCTACCTCCAGGGCCTACAGTTAAATCATAGTAACACACCTGACTCTACCTCCAGGGCCTACAGTTAAATCATAGTAACACACCTGACTCTACCTCCAGGGCCTACAGTTAAATCATAGTAACACACCTGACTCTACCTCCAGGGCCTACAGTTAAATCATAGTAACACACCTGACTCTACCTCCAGGGCCTACAGTTAAATCATAGTAACACACCTGACTCTACCTCCAGGGCCTACAGTTAAATCATAGTAACACACCTGACTATACCTCCAGGGCCTACAGTTAAATCATAGTAACACACCTGACTCTACCTCCAGGGCCTACAGTTAAATCATAGTAACACACCTGACTCTACCTCCAGGGCCTACAGTTAAATCATAGTAACACACCTGACTCTACCTCCAGGGCCTACAGTTAAATCATAGTAACACACCTGACTCTACCTCCAGGGCCTACAGTTAAATCATAGTAACACACCTGACTCTACCTCCAGGGCCTACAGTTCAATCATAGTAACACACCTGACTATACCTCCAGGGCCTACAGTTAAATCATAGTAACACACCTGACTCTACCTCCAGGCCTACAGTTCAATGGTATTAAGTAAAAAAAGATAATACAATTTATAGTTGCTTAGATAATTTCAATGTAAGACTCTTTTTTGCCCAGGGATGTAACATGTTAGATTTGGAAATTAAACCCAAGGGGTTTTCAAATTGGGTGAATATCACAAGAGTGGAATTTCCTTATCCTACACCCCTGAGCATGAAAAAATGTTTTACTCTCATTCCAACCACAAAAATAACTCAATAACACATCCCAGTTTCCACATCACAGCATCAGAATATTCCCAATTTCATGCTGTCGAAAACTTAAAATTGGGTGTAAGATAGAAACGCCTGACCCTCCTTTCTTCACTGAACAGTTCTGTCATATATAAACAGAAACGGAATTATTTTCTTCTAGGAAAAGGATTCTTCAAAACCTGATGACTCATCCAGAAAACATGGAGGACAATGTGAACAAACTCAAGGAGGTTGAGGACCAGATCAGTGTACTGAAGGATATGCAGGACCAGCAAAGGCAGCGTAAAGGTGAGGGTCAGTCATACCTATCTCTGTGAAGGTGAGGGTCAGTCATACCTATCTCAGTGAAGGTGATGGTCAGTCATACCTGTCTCAGTGAAGGTGAGGGTCAGTCACACCTCTCTCAGTAAAAGTGAAGGTCAACCACACCTTTCAGTACAGGTGAGGGTCAATTACACCTCTCTCAGTAAAGGTGAGGGTCAGTCATACCTCTCTCAGTAAAGGTGAAGGTCAACCACACCTCTCAGTACAGGTGAGAGTCAACCACACCACTCTCAGTAAAGGTGGGGGTCAACCCTCTTTCGGTAAAGGTGAGGGTCAACTTAGTCCGAATTATTCTGACGTTTTATCAACTTTTTTCATATCGGTCTGTCGTCGATTAACGTCAGAACTCCGGCCCTCTATAATATGCAGGAAAACGACCCGCGCCAGGAGCGCACTTCAAACTGATGTTTTAGAAACAAATCGTCACTTTCACACACATATTTCCCACATATTATAGAGGGCCGGAGTTCTGACGTTAATCGACGACAGACCGATATGAAAAAAGTCGATAAAACGTCAGAATAATTTGGACTAGGGTCAACTACACCTCTCTCAGTAAAGGTGAAGGTCAACCACACCTTTCAGTACAGGTGAGGGTCAACTACACCTCTCAGCAAAGGTTGGGGTCAACCACACCTCTCTCGGTAAAGGTGAAAGTCAACCACACCTATCTAAGTAAAGGTGAAGGTCAACCACACCTCTTTCAATAAAGGTGAGGGTCAACTACACCTCTCTCAGTAAAGGTGAGGGTCAAATACCCCTCAGTAAATCTGAGGGTCAACTACACCTCTCTCAGTAAAGGTGAGGGTCAACCACACCTCTTTCAGTACAGGTGAGGGTCAACCACACCTCTTTCAATAAAGGTGAGGGTCAACTACACCTCTCTCAGTAAAGGTGAGTGTCAACTACACCTCTCTCAGTAAAGGTGAGGTCAAATACACCTCAGTAAAGTTGAGGGTCAACAACACCTATCACAGTGGATATGAGGGTTAACTACATCTATCTTAGTAAAGGTGACGGTTTACCACACCTCTCTCAGTAAAGGTTAGGGTTAACCACTCCCATCACAGTAAAGGTGAGGGTTAGCCACACCCATCACAGTAAAGGTGAGGGTTAGCCACACCCATCACAGTAAAGGTGAGGGTTAGCCACACCCATCACAGTAAAGGTGACGGTTTACCACACCTCTCTCAGTAAAGGTGAGGGTTAGCCACACCTCTCTCAGTAAAGGTGAGAGTCAACAACACCTATGTTAGTAAAGCTGAGGGTCAACAAAACCTATCTGAGTAAAAGTGAGGGTCAACAACACCTATCTGAGTAAAGGTGAGGGTCAACAACACCTATCTGAGTAAAGGTGAGTGTCAACAACACCTATGTGAGTAAAGATAAGGGTCAACAACACCTATGTGAGTAAAGATGAGGGTCAACAACACCTATGTGAGTAAAGATGAGGGTCAACAACACCTATGTGAGTAAAGGTGAGGGTCAACAAAACCTCTCTGAGTAAAGGTGAGGGTCAACAACACCTATCTGAGTAAAGGTGAGGGACAACAACACCTCTCTCAGTAAAGATGAGGGCCAACAACAGCTATCTTAGTAAAGGTGAGGGTCAACAACACCTCTGTCAGTAAAGATGAGGGCCAACAACACCTATCTGAGTAAAGCTGAGGGTCAACAAAACCTATCTGAGTAAAGGTGAGGGACAACAACACCTATCTAAGTAAAGCTGAGAGTCAGTCATACCTCTCTCAGTAAAGGTGAGGGTACACAACACCTATCTGAGTAAAGCTGAGGGTCAACCACACATATCACAGTAAAGCTGCGGGTCAACCACACCTATCACAGTAAAGTTGAGGACCAACCAAACCTAGCTTAGTAAAGATTAAGGTCGGGTAAACATAGTTACATGTCTAAGTAAAGGTAAGGGTCAGCCATACTTGTCTTAGTAAAGGTGGTTAGCTACACCTGTCTATGTAAGGTTAAAGGTCAGCCATACTTGTCTTAGTAAAGGTGGTTAGCTTCACCTGTCTAAGTAAGGTTAAGGGTCAGCCATACTTGGTTTAGTTAAGGTGGTTAGCTACACCTGTATAAGTAAGGTTAAGGGTCAGCCATACTTGTCTTAATAAAGGTGGTTAGCTACACCTGTTTAAGTAGGTTAAGGGTCAGCCATACTTGGTTTAGTAAAGGTGGTTAGCTACACCTGTCCAAGTAAGGTTAAGGGTCAGCCATACTTGTCTTAGTAAAGGTGGTTAGCTACACCTGTCTAAGTAAGGGTGAGGGCAGTCATACCTTTTTAAGAACAAGAGTTTCTGTGATTTACTGTCTGTGATTGAGTTTTGTTTTTTCTGCAGCACTGGACCCAGACAGCCCTCAGAAGGCAGTGAAAAAAAGTCCTCCATGTGTTACTGCCAATTCTGATGACAAAGTTAGGGCCACTATGTCTGAGGGCATGTTTGACCGCAACCGTGTGTCTCCACTTAAGGGCATGTCACAGGTGAGTCTTTTAAACGGCTTTCTTTGGAAGCAGTAGTTGATTGAAATTGTGTTTTACTGGCTGTGCCTCATCTTTCATTCAGCAGGATGTGATGGTCAGATAGGCTTGCTGCCCAGGTTTTCATTTCATTCATTTAGCAAGCTATTTTATAAAGATCTTGGCATCAGGAAAGTTGATCCAGTGAATTTTACCCTTGAGTTATTGTCTGTCTGTATGTTTAAGTGTCTTTGTGTAAAATCATTTTTAAACATTCCATCAATTAGCTATCTTTTTTAAACATAAACTTTAAGTTTGTTACATGTACAAAGTCTCGGAGTCCACACATTACTATAATGTAATAACTGTGTTGAATTTTCACATTGACCCCAATGACAGTAAATGTAATACATGTTCTGTATATTTACAGCTGGGCATTTCCACTCCGCCAACTAATGTGTCGCCCATTAAGATGAATGTTGTTGCCCCAATGCAGAATATGCTGAGTCAGAGCAAGCCTGCCACGTCAAGCCAACCACAACCATCAACCCCCAGCCAACCACAACCCACCAATCATCAGGAGCTACTGAACACCCTGGCCCAACAGCAGTTGTTACTCCAGACCATGATGATGCCTCAGGCCCCTCTGGGTGCCCAGATACCCAGTCTGACCAATCAGTTTGTGAGAGGCACAGTCCCTTTTCAACAGCCTCAAAATACCATGAACCAGCAGTATGCCACCAGTCAGAGAAACTCCAATGTCAACCTGCAGTATCTGGCTTCACAACAGGCAGGTATGACACCACAATTAATGAATCAACAGTTCACTACGACAAGTCAGGCAGGTATGACACACCAGCTGATGAACCAGCAGTTCCCTGTGACAAGTCAGGCAGGTATGACACCCCAGCTGATGAACCTGATGCAGGCTAACCTAGCAGGAAATCCATACATGGTGGGGTTGCCACCCTACATGGGAGGACTGGGACAGCAGTCCCAACCTCAGCCACAGGCCAATATGCCACTGCTTTCTGGACTGCTGCCACTGTTGCAGACACTAAACATCAATCAGGGTCAGGGGTCATCAAAGGACAAGCCCTCACAGCCATGACCCTGACCTGGTTAACTGATATCAACCGAAGTAACATACCAGCTTCCCTTTATTTTATGTTCCAGGAAATGTTCTAAAAAGATAATGTCATAAAACTTTTTTAGTTTTGATTGGCTTTAACATGGATCAGGTTTGATGATATGCAGGCATACTATTTGGTGATGAAGACATATCCAATTATTTTCTATACTGTGTGAACACGAGGGATTTTGTTGCCGATCCATTGTTTAATCTTTTTTTAACTATTAACAATTTTAGCTATGCTGATTGTCGTATTGTTTTAAGGCACTATACTGAGGCCGATTGTCGTATTACACTTGTTATCCTGTTTTAAGGCACTACACTGAGACCCCAGTTGTTTAAGTACAATGTTTTACCTGATTTATATAGGAATATTAATGTGTTTAAAGGTTGTATGATGATACCCTGTAATTGTCTTGAGGTAAATGTCCAGGATTAGTGCTGAGGTGATAGTCTGGTATGTTTGTCTGTTATTAGTGCTAAGTTCAAAATCGGGTGTGTGATTGTGATAATTCCATATCTGAGCATTTTTGGAGGTACCGATTGCTTTTCCTTTTAGATGAGTGCTGTTTTACTCCCCCAGAAAATCACTATTTACGTTTTATCAAAAGAATCTTTTACAGATATGTGTTACAGTTAAGATATTTCAACCTCCCTACAATAATTTGCTGTGATGAAGCAATGAAAGTTAACATCTTGTAACTTGGCATTTGATGAATTGCTGTAAATACTTAGGGCTTAAATATGTCGTCAGATTCTATAACAACACAAGATTATCAGTGAAAGGTAGCTAGGAGTGTGTAAGTACATGTGTGTCAATCCAACATGTTAGACAAGAAAGGGTAGAATTTTATTGTCCTTGGTGGTCTCAGTATTTTTGATTTTGTATATTTTTAATTTGTAAATATATCAGGATATGACAAAAGGATTGTTAACTTTGAATAAATTTTGTTTTATGCAATAAAGTGTCTTGAATTTTATACGCCTGACAAAGGTTTTGATGGGAGGTATTATGTTATTTGGAGTGTCAATCAGTTTGTCTCTATATCTGCATGAATATCATTTTGTATTATGATACAAAGACATTAATGAACTCACGGGAAAACACTGACATACGATCAGACGACTTCAAGAAGGTCGTATATGAGGCGCATGGAATGCAGACTGATGTGTTTTGCTTACCGACCTCACCTGTACGTATCACATGCAAACAGTAGCTCACAAGCTCTTGGTCGTAGGCTACGACTTTTGTTGTCGAGCGAGTTACGCTCTGTCAGATAAATCGGTTCACAAATGCAATTACAATAACTCTGTGAAAATAGTGGTTTGTAAAATATCAAGATCCCTATAAAATACAAGTGCATGTGCGTGCACATAATAACAGCATACCATGCGATAGCCTATGGTTACATATGTACCTGGCATGTTAATATACCATGCGTAAGCGGGCTATGGAATGATCTCCAAAGTGTACATGATTGAGAGTAATTTTGTTCCATAAAGGAACAGTAAATTGACAATTAAATATAGGAATTTAATTTATTTCCGTCGTTTTTGCTATAGTAAAGAAAATAAGTGTCATTGTATAAATTCTATCCCTCTGCAAAAGTTTCGAATTTTTTCAAGGTAGACAACTCTCATCAGGATCAAAATTATTGTAAAATGTAATATTAATTAATTATAAAGACTTTGTGTGTATTTGGTTTTAGCTTGTATTTAGTAACTTTTATCCATATAATTTCAATAAAAAACGCTTTTTGTAACATGTTGTAGATATTTTATGATAAATATAATATTTGTAGGATTGATTAGCAATGTTTCTTTTCATTATTTTATTGTTGTAATAGTTTTGAACAATGCCACACGCTCAAAAAAAGTGAAAGTGTTGAATTTGACAAAAATCTATCTTTCGGTATATTTTACAAAAGAATCCCCAGTTTATCGGAATGCTTAGATTTTCATAACATCACCTCTACATAGTGACATAACCATTATGTGAAACTTTCATTGAATTCTGCTGGCTAATTGTGAAAGGGTGGAGCCTCCTTTAACGACTTCTTCTTAACCACTGATTGGAATTCACCTTAATTTGACTGGAAGCATCCCTAGGTGGTGGGGATTCAAAACTGTACAAATGGTGGGGCTGACCCCCCAGTGGGCTGAGGGGCGGGGCCAAAATGGGTCAATTTGGCTATATTGCTACAAACGACTTCTTCTGTAGAACTATTCACTGGATATCAATCATATTTGATCAAAAGCATTCTTGGGAGGCAGGGATTTAACCGACTTCTTTGAAACTAAGAGATGGATATCAACCATATTTGACTGGAAGCATCCCTAGGTGGTGGAGATTCATAATTGTACAAATGGTAGGGCTGACCCCCCAGGGGGCTTATGGGCAGAAAAAGGGGGCAATTTGGCTATATTGCTATAAATAACTTATTCTGTAGAATTATGCCATGGATATCGATCAGATTTGGTCGGAAGCATTCATTGGAGGCAAGTATTCAAATTTGTACAAATGGTGGGGCTAACCCCCCGGCTAAGGGGTGGGGCCCAAAAAAGTTTATTACTTGGAAATGGTTGAGATACCCACCGTATAACCATATATAAAATTGCTGAGGATAAAGAGAAGAATGCACATTTGCTTCCAGGATGGCCCTAGGGTCTGGCCCCACCCATGGAGACATAGTCTCTGGGTCATAACTTTGAAATGGTTGAGATCACCACCCCTAAACTATATATACAAATGCTGGGCATAAAGAGACGAATGCAGTCATGATATTAGAATAGACCCTGGGGTCTGACCAAACCCCTAGGGACCTAGTTTCTTAGTCACAGCTTGACAAAAAGTTGAGATCCCCACCCTATAACCATATATACAATTGCTGAGTATAAAGAGATGAATGCACATATGCTTCCAGGATGGCCTTGGGGTCTGCCCCACCCTTGGAGACTTAACCCCTGGGTCATAACTTTGAAATGGTTAAGATCCACACCCACAACCCTAGGGACCTAGTTTCTGATCCCCACCCCATAACCATACATTAAATTGCTGGGCATGAAGAATCTAATACAGATATACTACAAGGATTGGCCTTGGGGTCTGGCATATTCCCTTGGATCTCACTTGGAGAATATTTTGCCATGATTACTTAGATATCCAGGTGAGCGAAAGAGGCCCAGAGAGGGCCTCTTGTAGAAAATTCATAAATTAATAAGCATAATGAGCTCCGATTGATCAACCAGTTCTGCATAATGATTTAATAAAATATTACTGGATCTTTGTGAAACTTGAATATTTAGACAATATAAGTGCAAGGCACAACAAATTTGAGCGAAATCTGCTTGTAATTATGAAGCACTAGTTTCTATGGTTTTAATTGGAAATAACTAATTGATTATTGGCAAAGGGAAACAATACCTATAGTTGAATTGTAGTTTACTAGATATGAAGTGCCATTGTCATCTCTCCAACTACAGAGCAGAATCCAATCAAATTTTGATGCTAGCATCCTTAGACCACTGGGATCAAAACTTGTGCAAAAAAGGGCCTGGATCAAAAAAGGTAAACTACAGCTTAAATGACATCTCCTAAACTACCTGACAGATATCAACCAATAGTAATGAAAGCATGCCTAGCTCAGGGGGGAAAAGCTGTATACATTGAAAGTAAAGAGGCTGAAGGGTGGTATAAACGGGGTCAAATTGAACCTCCTGGGAACTAAGTAATTGGAGGTAAAGAGGTCAAATTGAACCTCCTGGGAACTAAGTAACTGGAGGTAAAGTGGTCGAATTGAACCTCCTTGGAACCAAGTAATTGGAGGTAAAGGAGTCACATTGAACCTCCTGGGAACTAAGTAGGTGGAGGTAAAGGAGTCAAATTGAACCTCCTTGGAACCTAGTAATTGGAGGTAAAGGAGTCAAATTGAAACTCCTTGGAACTAAGTAATTGGAGGTAAAGTGGTCAAATTGAACCTCCTAGGAACTAAGTAATTGGAGGTAAAGAGGTCAAATTGAACCTCCTGGGAACTAAGTATCTGGAGGTAAAGTGGTCAAATTGAAGCTCCTTGGAACCAAGTAATTGGAGGTAAAGGGGTCACATTGAACCTCAATGGAACTAAGTAATTGGAGGTATAAACGGGGTCACATTGAACCACCTGGGAACTAAGTAGTTGGAGGTAAAGGAGTCAAATTGAACCTCCTTGGAACTAAGTAATTGGAGGTAAAGTGGGCAAATTGAACCTCCTGGGAACTAAGTATCTGGAGGTAAAGTGGTCAAATTGAAGCTCCTTGGAACCAAGTAATTGGAGGTAAAGGGGTCACATTGAACCTCCTGGGAACTAAGTAGTTGGAGGTAAAGGAGTCAAATTGAACCTCCTAGGAACTAAGTAATTGGAGGTAAAGAGGTCAAATTGAACATCCTGGGAACTAAGTAACTGGAGGTAAAGTGGTCGAATTGAACCTCCTTGGAACCAAGTAATTGGAGGTAAAGGGGTCGAATTGAACCTCCTAGGAACTAAGTAATTGGAGGTAAAGTGGGCAAATTGAACCTCCTGGGAACTAAGTATCTGGAGGTAAAGTGGTCAAATTGAAGCTCCTTGGAACCAAGTAATTGGAGGTAAAGGAGTCACATTGAACCTCCTGGGAACTAAGGAATTGGAGGTAAAGGAGTCAAATTGAACCTCCTAGGAACTAAGTAATTGGAGGTAAAGTGGGCAAATTGAACCTCCTGGGAACTAAGTATCTGGAGGTAAAGTGGTCAAATTGAAGCTCCTTGGAACCAAGTAATTGGAGGTAAAGGGGTCACATTGAACCTCCATGGAACTAAGTAATTGGAGGGATAAACGGGGTCACATTGAACCTCCTGGGAACTAAGTAGGTGGAGGTAAAGGAGTCAAATTGAACCTCCATGGAACTAAGTAAATGGAGGTATAAACGGGGTCACATTGAACCACCTGGGAACTAAGTAGTTGGAGGTAAAGGAGTCAAATTGAACCTCCTAGGAACTAAGTAATTGGAGGTAAAGGGGTCACATTGAACCTCAATGGAACTAAGTAATTGGAGGTATAAACGGGGTCACATTGAACCTCCTGGGAACTAAGTAGTTGGAGGTAAAGGAGTCAAATTGAACCTCCTTGGAACCAAGTAATTGGAGGTAAAGGAGTCAAATTGAACCTCCTGGGAACTAAGTAATTGGAGGTAAAGGAGTCAAATTGAACATCCAGGGAACTAAGTAATTGGAGGTAAAGTGGTCAAATTGAACCTCCTTGGAACCAAGTAATTGGAGGTAAAGGGGTCAAATTGAACCTCCAGGGAACTAAGTAATTGGAGGTAAAGGAGTCAAATTGAACCTCCTTGGAACTAAGTAATTGGAGGTAAAGGAGTCAAATTGAACCTCCTGGGAACTAAGTAATTGGAGGTAAAGCTTAGCTCATGGGAATCAAAAGGTGGACGACTACACAGAGTTTCCCCCTGGAGGCAGAGGAGGTAATTGGGGTCAAATTGGATGTGTTGGTTTAAATGACATCTCCTAATTTACGGAACAAATTTCTACCAAAATGTAGTGATACTATACTTAGTAGTCGGGATCAGAAGTTATACAGATGGGCTGAAGCGCCAGGAAAAAGGTAGACTAACTGGCTAGTTAGCTTTAGAAGACATTTGCAAAACTACTGGGCAAACATCAATGAAGTTTTAGTGATAAAATTCTCAGCTCGCGGACATCAAAAAGTATACAATTTAATGCAGCGACCCTCCTGGGGAGAGAGGAGATAACAGGGGTCAAATTTGCTGATTGGATTGTACATGGCGGTAGCAACCTTGGATCATGGGGATAAAAAAACGTGGGGCTTGGGGTTCTCCTCCCAAACTGTACATGAAAATTAGTTCAAACTGAGTGAGTTTGGTAACAATAAAACACACCGAGGCTGACTTGTAACAATAATTTATTACCGACCTTGGTCACAATTATTTCGTACTTTGCCTGTAACGGCTGCAACAACCTTAATTTAGTACTGAGTTTGTCAATAACAAATTTATCCAGTACCAATCGTTACATAATGTGATTTTCTTTTTCTGGTTACAATCACACCATACTGAGTGTGTCATTTAAGAAACTTTAATGATGTACTTGACCAGTCTTCCTATACATAATCATTTGTATGAATCCGATCTATATCAATAAATTGATCAAAGAATGAAAGACGCATGGAAAAGTTGGTCCTGACGTTGATGAGGCCCAGCACTGCCTGGTTCATTTGGCTAGTAGAATGGTTCCATGTTTTTCGCTTCTTCAACTAGGATGCCTTGACATGGCGGTTGTGCGAGGCATGAGGACCTCCTTTGCTATCTTGCGGAAGAAGTACCGTACTACCAGACCTGCCCGATAGATGGGAGACTGTGGCTGGAGAAAGAAAAACACATTTTACTTGTTCGTGCGGATAACATGTTTAACTCCAAGGGTAAACACTTGCTGCAGAATACAAGTTTTCTCCTACAAGTTGTTATTATAACTATCACATACTTAGAATAGAAATTCTTAATTGAGGCTCTTATTGAAAGTATTTCCTTGTTCTTAAAACTACGATGTAGCAGATATGGCGGATGATTATATTACCTTGTAGTACAGTCGACAGTTTTCAAACACAAGACGAACATCAAGGAAGAAATCCCTCAGTTCTTCGTAAATATTGCATCGCAACTTGTAGCCAATGATATCAAAACACATTCCCCTTTTGACGATCTTGTAGTAGTCGGGTATCTATAGCAGTCAACAAACAACATGCATTGACATTTATATTCACACGTCTGCGTGTCCTTGCAGTATAAGGCTATCTGTAGCAGTTAATAAACAAATATTAACATTAAATATCAATATTCACACGTATGTGCGAGTATCTAGTAATCATAATGATATATTACAAAGGGTATGTAGGCTTAAGTACGGAACCATTGTTATAACACTTACATCCTTGGACTTCACCTCATGGCGGAAGGGTTCACTGAAGTGATGGTTGTACACTCTGTCCAGTATCCGCAGGCACTCCTATGAATTACCATAAACCACATTAAATCATATGTAATACCAGCGGTAAATGTACTAGTGTTTTCAGAAGTATCGGATGGTTTGTCTGCCGATAACACCGCATACTATGCATAAGTATCCCAAAATTCATTTTCAATTGAAAATACATTGTACTCCATGAGAAGCTCGTTTGACACAAAGACACGCACCAATATGACCTGGATATGGACATCATCAGGAAAGAAACAAACTTAAACAGTCTCCTACTTTGGACACAGAAAAGAAAATGAACAACGTGACGCCTTACTGTGGACAGCTACAGGTGAGAGGCACACCAAAAAGTCTTTACTGTGGACCCCAGCAGAGAAAAAGGTATATCAGGACGAGCTTACTGTGAACACCAGCACGGAGGAGACAACTGAGGGGAATTGTAAAATAGCTGCTGAGGACAATGGAATAAGTTATATCGGACAGAACTTAGGCAAACTTTAAGGCATGGTGTATATCCACAATTTGAAGAGGATATATATATATATATCCTTTGAAGATGCTTTTTGTACGGATTTTTTTGACATGTGCAAATAAGTATACAGCAAAGATTTTTTTACAAATCTCATCATAAACTAGTACATGTCAGTCATTTGATCACTTTTGTAATTACATTTTTGGTATTTTTAAAGAGGCATGGTTTGTGAACGGGCTTGAAAATAATTCCAAAACCTTAATCAAATACCGTGAGTTGCTGCAAATTGCATAATCTACTTGTCAGTTACCAGAGTATTACTCACCTGCCTCCACTGGAATCCCCGTCTCCTACCTTTGGGTATACACTCTTCCGAAGACGAACTAACCACGGGCTTTTCACTCTTCCTCCGCCGATGTCGTTTCTTCTTTTTGCTGCTGTAACTTCCTTGCTCTGCTTTATTCCCTTTATAACTCTCAACATCAGAGAGGTGGCCCTGTTTCGGGTCAGACGCGTGTGTACTGTCCGAGGACAGGTTCCCTGATGTGGCTTCTGATCCCGATGGGGTGGTTCTTGGAGCTGACAAAGCTCGACTGTCAGTTGATGTTGACATTGTGGCGTTCTCGCGTGATTTCGATCTCCTGACAGCTTCTAGTGGAGGAGGCATCAATGAATTCCTCCAAGTGATATCTGGAGTCTCGCTACATGAATGCTTTTCAATGGAATTACCTGTGTAAAAATCCACGTATTTTTGTCTAGTATTGTTGTTCTTGTGTTGTGTATACATACCGTCGATATATTAGATGTATAAGCAAATTTGCTCCATTTTGGTTGTAACAAAGAAAGCAAACATAATATGATTGGATAAGATTCTGTAATGTCTAGCCCAAAATTTTACCCCGAGGTTGATATGTATCTGTCTCTTTCCAAAAGTTCCCCTTTCCCCCTTAAATGCAACGATTTTCAAGAAATTTCAATAACTTTTCTTCCATGATCTGCCGTTGTTGATGCAATGTCAGAATTTTTTTTTTCTTGACGTAATGACATTGTCAATAAGAGCGAGTGTGTCCTGTATATATCCTAGAAGAAGACAGAACACTTCTGCCTAGGCTAAATGTGGATACATCTGTACATGACTAGAAAAATTGATGACATACCTGACAGTGAGATACCTGTTTCCAGGTACTTTCCTGACATTGAGTTGCGGATCTCTAAGTAGGTTTTGAGACCTGGTCGGTCACATCGTGAACGTCGTTGACTATGTTTTGTGTGTTTTGATGTATAAGGAACTGCCATTTTTGGCAGCTGATCATCCTCCAAGTCATTTACACTAGTCGCTGTATTGGTGTCTTTTCGCTTGTCTGCCCTCAGATTCTCTGTTTTATGGTAATAAATCAATATTCACAGCCTCTCATCGCAATGCTTGAACTCGTGGTTTTACTGTTTCTAATGAAATCCCACGAAATTTTGTTTTCAACAGATTATTAGTGGTTTTGGAAAAGAATAGTTGGTAAAACTATTAAAAAAAGATGACACCAGAATAAACTGACACAAAATGTAGATTAAAACAACTCCATCTTTCAAACAAATAATGTTCTCTACTTCACTTAAGATATGACGACAAATGTCAAAGACAGCCATATATATATGTACTTACCTAGAATGAGGGCCAATGGTATATCATCGTCGCTGTCTGAGAAAGAAAGACACGCAAATATCTCTTCATCCCTGGTTTGGTCTCGCCGTGTGCGGGTCTCATCTTGTGGGGTAAGGAAGCCAGCATCGTTTTCAACACCTTTTAGAACCATGGAGCTAGTAGGTTTGCTACACCGGTGAATTGGTTTTAAAAGATCGCTGCAGCCTTGATTCACATCTAATGTCTTCAGGTCTGATGAATGTTCCTCATCACAAGACTTCCATACCAAAGATTGTGCTGTAACACCGTCGCAGGGCACGATGCAGCTCGACTCGGAGTCGCCACTTTGCTGTTTTACTAATTCCCGCTGAGGTCCAGTGTGATAGCTTCTGGGAAAATGTCTCTCGCTCTGTTTATCTACCTTTGGGCATTGTAGCTTTGACGAATTTTCCCCATGATCTTCAGCAGTCTTATTTTTTGAGACAGTTTCTCTTTCTAAACCATTGTTTATTTCTTTCATTTTTTCTTTATCTTTAGATTTAATCCTGTTTACCGTGTATTGTTCTTTTTCCTTACTAATACCTTCCCTTATACTGTGAACTGCATCCCCTGTAGCTTTACTGGGTTGTGAGATTGTGTCTCCTTTATTCATGTCAAGTTTCCTTTTACTTTTCCCGGGCGTTTGATGAACATTCTGAAGGTCTGTCTGTATACAAATATCACGTTTACTGCCATGAATGACGACGTACACATTCCCTGAAACGCTTGGGCCTTGTGTTGCTTTCCTGTCGGAGCCTCTGTTCTTGTGATTGCTACTTGAGTCTCTGTGACGACTACTGCAACAGCTAGAGTGATACTTACTTCCTGATTTGCTTCTGTCTTTGCTATCAGAGTCGCGATGGGAAGTTGGTAAAGATGATGACCCCCTTCTTGTAGAAGACTTTATGCTTGTCAGTTTGATTTCTGGAGTTGCCTTTGGAGATGGAACTACTGCTGACGCATTGCCTGCAAGTTTATTGGAGAGTGACTGAGGAGTTTCCTTGCTTTTGTGTCTAATCTCACTCCCCTGCCTAGTATTTACCTCATTCCTGCATTTTTGTTTAGAAAGGGAAATAGTCCCGGCTGTGTCTATTGACACTTTACCAAAGCTGCCCGGAGTGTCCAGGTGGTTACCATCTTCAGCGTGAGATTGTGGAAGTTTTCCGAACTGAAGTTTTCTATACTTGCAAGGTGACTCTACGACTCCTTCTTCAATCTCGAGAAGAATCGAATCAAACAAATTTCTCTTCCCATTCGGCGGCTTTGGCTGGTTGTTGTTAAGATTATTTGACTCCCTGTCCTTGTCGATGTTCTTGCCCGAGTGGGTGCTGTTTTTGTCCGTTGTGTTATGTTTGTTGCTTTTTACAGATCTTTGTTCAAAGTTCTCTGGCGTTTGCCCTTTGCTTCTGTCGGGTTTGTATCCTACTGTTTTTATGTCGCTTTCAGTCACCTGGGTCCCAAGACTGGCCTGTCGTATACCGTCTTCCGACAAATTTGGTGTTATTTTGTGAACTGAGGTCAGATCACTTAACTTTGACTGGCTACTTGAGACCATAACCTTTACCTCGTCTTTTCTTCCACCAGTTGGTAAATCACTCCTTGATACGTCTTTTTCATCGACTGTATGTTTCTTTCCTTTCCCCTTGTGTCTATAGCACGGAATGTCCAGCATCTTGCTGTGAACAAAACTGCGGGTGGAGCTGTGATTCGTTTTTTTAGCACTGTCCTTGTGACTACATTCTTGATATTGCTGGACATATTTTGTTTTGGCACTATTTGCCTTATGAATACAAACCTTAGCTTCTCTAATGGATGCTCGCGATACGCTTCTGACAGCATGTTGTTTAGTGTCCAAATTGGAAAAAATATTTGACAAAGAATCTTCGCTAGACTTGTCTTTGTCAGACTTGTCTGTAGATTTTGAAATTTTTGTGTAGGTGGTTGCCTGGTTTCCGTTTTCCAAAATGATAACTGATTTAGGATTAGATGAATCGTTTATATCAGTTGACATATTCCATCCACTACTATCTTTCGTTGCGTTGCATGTTGATGTTTCTTTTAATAAAGATGGTTTGCTGGATGGTACTGTCGACGAAAGATGATATCTTTCGGAACAGATCTGCTCCTGCTTGATACTGAATTGTACGGCATCTGCTAGGACCTCTTCAGTATATGCGTTACTACTTGATATACTTGCGTTTAAACTATGAGAATTGTTACCAAGATCAGAAGTACCACTTATATTCCCTAGAGCAATGTTAATTGTTGCATATGTTTCTGCACCTACGCGGATTTGGTTATCACCTGCCTTTTTAGTGACATCCTCTGCAATGTTATCCGGTGTCGATGTCGCATCTGATACTTCCAGGAGTTCTGCCTGCTTTTTCTCTGTACTGTATAATAGTTCACTACATATTGTTGATGCCAGGTTTGCCTGCTGCACAAGAATATTGAGAACACCTGTCAACATCTTTGCTGACAGTTGGTATGGCCCCTTTTGACTGTCCCTTGTTTCTTTAATTTTGTTCAGAGCTGTATTTGCCAGTTGGCTGCAGATTAGACTTGTGGTGTAACTTTCCTGAAATCCTTTGACCAAGTTCTGTTCTTGCAACTGTAATTCTTTGTCTTCTTCCTTGCCTGTATCGATGAAATTGTTGGATTTTTCACTTAAGTACTGCAGGTACGATTGCAGCAATTGGTCATGATCAACTTCAGTTGTTACAAGATGAGAGTCCCTTTCCTGTGAAATATTACATGTTATAGATGATTGGTCTTCTTTCTTGACTGCCAATGACACATGCGTATCAGAATGAATTGCTTTCACTTGGTCTTTTGCAGCAGTGAGAACACCATGTGCTTTATCCACCTGTTGCATCGTAATTTCTTCAGCACCCATAGCCATCCGAGAGTCACAATTTGAAGCCGATAAGAACTCAATCCCAGACACAGTTTCTTTGGTGTTTGAGTCTAGTACGGCTGCTTGATCCTCAATTAAGGAAGCCTCTGACGTAACCCTGGAAATAATCACAAGTCTATCCTCGTCACTGTCATCAATTGGATCATAGTACAGGATCCCTGACCTGTCCAGTATACTGCCGTCCAATGACAGCCTGTCACTGCTTGTTTCAGATCTATCTTGCTCAGTCTCTGCTAACGGATTTACAGTGATGTCAGGTTCTAATGTGGATTCTTGATAAAACTCAGACTTTCCAGTATTTCGTTCATGAAACTCTTTGAATTTCCTTAAGTCTTGGGTTGGGAAAGAGCTACAAAGGAAAGTTGGGGAATGACCATCTCTGGCTGGGCTACGCTTTTTGTGATGGTCTCCCAAGTTTTGAACCTCCAGTTCGGTGTTATCTTTGTCATTATCCTCCCAGTTCTGAACTTCCAGCTCCGGAATATCTTTGTCCTCCAATAGATTTTTCAACTGATAGTCATCGAGCGACATAGGTGAACTGAATCGGGTGGAAGAGGCACATGCGTCTAACGACACACATGATAAACAATGGAGTGTGACTTCCTCCGACTCACTTCCATCTTTTCCAGCAACGGGCAGTGTATCCCCCTCTATATCCCCATCAATAGACAACTTATCGCTCTCACTATACCCAGCAATTGAGAATTTACCCACCTCACTTTTTCCTGAACTATACAATATATCCCCTTTGCCATTTTCAGCAATCGACAACTTATCCCTCTCCATTTTTCTATCAGCATATACTTTATCCCCCTGGTTTTTACCAGGATTGGATAGCTTATCCCCTTCACTATTTTCAGCAATATATAACTTATCTTCCTCAGTGTTTCCATGATCCTCTTTGCATGCAATAAGGTGAACCAGTTGTGGTGATGATTCCGTCTCTTTTACTTTTATGTTTGTTTTGCATTCAGGGTTAGACGTTTCATTAAGTGATGTGTCTTGCCTCGACTTGGTCCTTTTTTTCTCTTTGTTTTTCTTTTTTTTCTTTGATTTCTTATGTGAACGTTTGTGATGATGGTGTGATCTGCTTGTTGATTGGTTGTGATTATCACTGGTTGCATGGTCCTCCATTACATTTTGTCCACACGTACTATCCTGACCATGTGTTGATGTGTGCGCCTTTGTGGATACATTTGTATGTGTCTTTTCATTGTATGTTTGTATTCGGGGTTTAGAATCTGAAGGCTGTATGAGATCCGGGGCTTCTGTTTTGTTTGTTACATGCGCAGTGGTGTCTTTTGAAGACTTCTCAGGAGATAACAACTGCTTTGTTTCCTTTTTATTTTTCTTGGACTTTTTATGATGTTTCTTTTTTGGATCCAACGGAGTGAACCTCAGTACTTCTCCACAGACTGAAGACATGTCTTTAATGTTAAGCGTCGTGTCTTTTAGCTCATTGTCCGATTCTAGTTCCCTGGTCACCAGTGTCATGTCCGTGGATGGCTGACAAGATTGTGTACCATTCCATCCAATCTCATGCTTTGTTTGGAGGATATCCGCGGGACCAGACCAGTTTCGGTGGTTGTAAATCTGCCTGTGGTACTGGGGGCAAGCTCCTGGTGTGCAAGTGTCCTTCCAGGCTAACTGAGGATTTGTGCTATCAGCACTGTCAACCTTTGTGTGTGTTCCCGCGGCTCCTCTGATTACGGCTCCGACATTGGCCTGGAAAGGGTGAATATTAACTTTTCTAACTTTAAGCAATAATCCCTAATCAATAGGGTATCATAATATGAACCTCCTCTCCTAATGATAAAAGCCTTATTTACTGGGATTGTCAACAATCATTAACGCTGAATGAAGCACGAAGTTCATATGATCCAATGTTTTATTTAACGTCACGCTACCACAATTGGTACAATTTTGACAGTTTTTTTTAGTGATCTTTAAAAATTCAGATCTTGTATCTCGAAAGTTTCTTGATTCTTGACAAAGTCTACCTATGGTTGTTCATTTTCAGGAAAAGTTTTATATCGAAGTAATTTGTCTTTGAAAATAGAACGCTAAACTCGGAGTGAGATTTCGTCCGTTTTTCGGCCGTAATTTGTACCCAAACTGGTACACCATATTACTGGCTATGGCATTTGTTTTTATTTCTACAAGTTAATGTGCCGATTATAACAAAATACATTGCTTTTATAGATACCATACTGAACTATAATTGTATATATTCACTTATTATTATCCTGTTATAAGGACCAGAAATCAACATCTAAACATGCTTATATTTAACCCCTTCAAAATCCTCCAAAATTTTGTCGACGTACGTCGTTTTTATTGGTTTTCTGATATGTTTACTTTGAAGTCATCGTGTACTCTTAAAATGTTCCTGAAAACAAAACTATTCGGCAGAATGATAATATCTCTTGTTATACTGTCAAAGGAAAATGCTCAAATTGCTCAAAAAAGTACTATTCGAACCATTTTCTGACCGTGTACCAATTTGGGTAGTGTACCAATTGTGGTAGCGTGACGTTGTGTAGGTTATGTTTAGATATATATCTGCCATATTTAGGCAATATCGGGTTATGAATTTCTGAAGTAGGTTTATCTATAAGAACTTGGCGATTTGTGACCCATGGATAGCGAAGGTACTACTCACCAATCCGAACAGTGTATGGTTACTCATCAGCAGGTCGTGTCGTTCACTGCTCTGCTCACTCAGTGCTGCCAAGGTGCACTTGATGCAGTCAATTTCCTCGCTGTCGTTTCTTTCCGAAGTCAGCCATTGCGTTTGGTGACACTTCAAAGTAGAATTAAAATTCGTTAAAGTTCCTTAACTCAGGTAAATATTTCCATAACTTAACCAATGCTATCCTTCTTGGAAAAATTAGTTTTATGAAACCGAAGTCACATTGAATCATTGAAACCACTATTGGGTTTTTTAAGTTGTTTTAGATGGGGGGATTGAAGAATAAGTCTTACGGGATGTTTTAAGACCAGCAACGTGAAGGTGTCTCTCCAATTACGTTTTACTATATTTTCAGCCACAAACATGTTACACAGAATATGACGTGGGTAATCGATAGTTTACCAAGAGTTCGCCTAAGATAAACAATAAGTTAGATTATGTTAAGAGGTTCTACAAAAACGCTATATTATATTTGGTGGCCGATTGGGGTTGTCAAACGCTTTAAACCTCATAGATCGAACAGGATCACTCGAAACTTCAGGGCCAACCAGGACTGGTATTGTGCAATATATATCAAGTAATTATATGCCAAGAGATATCCCTGGTTATTGTAATGATATTGGTGAATATAATTTGGTACTGTCCATGCATTATCTATTACAACACGTGAGTATCTAAATCCGTTATTACATGAATAAAATATTTACCCTGGAACAGCTTTGGTGACCACAGGGCAACAGGATTGGGTTATGGCCAACAGTAACAGAGTCAGAGCAATGCCCCAGGCATGTAGAACAACGGTCTGATTTGTTGTAAGCCATGAGTTAAATAGTAATCATGTCATCTCGATGAAAGTAGGTCGGAGATGAGATCAAGTAGACGTGCTGAAATATAATATTAAAATTGTAACAAAAATTGACCAGATCATGATTCGAACATATAATCATCAGCATTTGTGCTGAGGTAGTTAGTCTAGTAGGTGATGAATGGCCCTCGGTTTTTTTCTTGTCCAAAAGGCAATAGATTAAAAGAAATTACCTGGTCACTGACCTGTGCAAATGACACAAATGTTACGGAAAGAGTGAGGAGGGGCCTACATTCTGCAAATTTTCGTTTCTAAAGTATCCCCCACTGATTTCAGTGAAAAAATCACTGAAGAAATGTAGAAATGCATGTCAATGAATGTCATGTGCAAGAAACTTACGGGAGTATTTTGCCGCTTTTGACACAAATGTTTGGCCTTTTGTTCATAATAAGCAATTGTTATTCTTCGAAACATCACCAATGAAACATAAAATACCGTTTCACGTATGTGATATAAATGCAGAATAATGTTTTGTTTACCTGTATCTTCCGGAAGTTGTGATTTGAAATTTACCGCTCGTGAAGATTACTATGACCTTCACCCATGTGTCAAAGGTCACAGTGGCCTCGTTTTCAATATGTAATGGCTGCGCCCATGTACATGCAGTCGAATGTCAACAAGCTCAGAGCAGGCGTTGAGAAAATAAACACGTAAGTAGTAAGTTGTTGAAGAATCGTATTTATTTAATAAGACTGTCATATCGACATGAACCAAAATCATATGAAACAGACATAGGCTTAGAAACAGTGTTGAATCGGCGTCTATTGAAGAAACTGACAAGATCATGTCAGAAACCAGACAACTCTAAACAGCTTGGTAAACTGGATGACAGACTTCCACAATAAATGATGCGTAAGACTGATAGTCGAGGATTGTGATAAAAATGTGAACAAACTATAAATGGAAACGAAAAACTTGAAACTGACAACTTGTTTAATATAGACAAATTAAAACATTTGTCACCTGCCGGGAACGGCCGTTATCGGCGTTTGATATGCGAGTGTTATCCGATGTTCAAAGAAAGACAACTCGAATACACTAATTATGATTCCTTTGCAGTGGCAAAAACAGCTTATTTTCCACTGGTGTTTATAGTATGTTCTTTTAACATCAAATTAATTATCAAAACTGCACAGTTGTTATTGATTTTTAAATTAGTTCAATGACCAGTGTGACGTGTGATGCTGTTGTACACTGTGTGTTAGTGACTGTACTGAAAGAATATTATGTTTTCTTTCTGACAGGTATGAAGATGTCGCTGTGTTTACGTTTGTTTCACTTTGGAAGACAGGCCTGGTGCAGATCCTTTACCCAGAAAAACATGTACAGTGTTACCAACCACTGTAGACAATGCAGAAGACATCAACACAGCGTCCAAAGGTCTAGTAACATATCCGAGTTAGAGTCGTCACTGTTTGTAAGTGGTGTTTATCAGGACGACTCACTATTACTGTCATTAGACCTTGATATTGAGGCGATGTTGCATGACCTGGATTCCAATCTACACTCAAGAAAACACACCAGCTGGAACAGCGATCACATCAACCAGTTTGTAAGTTGAAATATTAAATCATGAATCCTGATTATTAGTTATTTTACCAGATGATTCACATCAGTTAGTTGAAGTTTAGCAGAAGCTTATATAGAAACTTGCGCATTATACTTTTTGTCTGCAGCGTAAAACAGAAAATCTTAACCAACTTATTTAAGACTTGAATTCACTAGGTTTTCTTTTGCATTGTGACAAATGAAAATAATAATGTGTAGTTCCATATACCTTTTACATCTAGATCTACAAGTAATAGATATATGAGTTAATTTATATCTTACAAATGTATGTACTGGATGGCATATTCTGCTATATATTTGATAAGTAATGTGACAAATAGATATATAAATACAAACACTTTAACATATATAGATACATATACTTGTACACTTGAACAGGGAACTGTAAATGTATATGGGTAACAGTGCCACAAATAATGTGATTATTGAAAATGTAAACGATGTGTAAGTATGTATATCTCTGTGATGAGGAGAGTTAGTTTTATATACATATCTGGGTTGTTCTGTCGGACGCATTATAAAGAAAAATTAATCTCTGACACTTTTAAACAGAAAGACAACTACAGAAAGTTTGCTGAGATAAGTGTGAAGTTGAAAAACATAGAGGAAGACCAAAAGAACACAAGTTTCTTATTTCAATCCATTAAACAGAAGCAGGTGAGTCTCTGTCTTTTATTACCATTAAACTATATAATTCTTAACTGTTTAACCATGTCATACTAAATGAGGTGCTTTTAAAACCATTAAATGTCATTTAAACAAGGAACATAATGGAAAAAGTGAGTCGGTATATTTTTTTACTGTCATTAAAATCAATTTTTTTTTAAACCATCAAATAACTGTCATTTTAAAAAGAATTTAACATTTATGAAAAGTTTTCTGTGTGTCATTTAAGGATCCCTGTATTACTGCACTGGGGTTTTCTCTCATATGTTCAACCTCCTCTTAATTTCGTTTTTGATATATAACTGTAGCACAGTTGGGCCAGAACGCTTCTGTTGTCCAAGTTTCTTAGTCGATTAGAGCGATAGGATAACAACCTGGCCGTGGTTAGTCAAAGGTTGGTTAACTTTAACAAGTGGTTAGTGAAAAATTCAAATTGTTGCCATTGAGTAGCAAGGACAATCAAAGCAAAATAAATCCCCAATACACATCAATCTTATTTCTCTTACCCTGGGCAGGTGTAACCACACTTTCCTTGGTATGAGAAATTCCTGTGACTGGATCAACAGGGTAAGAGAAAAAGAACAATTTACCCCCTTAACATGAAAAGGGAAATCTCAACCCTCAGGGAAAGGTTCTTAAGTTGTCAACAAGAAACCAAAGTGGCTTAAATGTAGAGGGTCATATAACAACCATTTTACATTTACAGTAATAATAATGATATACAACATTTGATATAGCGCCCTATCTAGCTAACATAAGCCACTCCAAAGTGCTTTACAGTACATAGATATGCAATTAATAAATACAATTAGTATATACATTAAAGGGGCATCACGCTGAAGTAACTATTTTTTTTGTCTTTTTTTCAAATACTGCATAAACATATCAAGTGAGACTCCTTATGGAAAATAATGATCGGATTTGGCTGAAATAGATTCATAAAAATGATTAAATCTAAGATAATCATCGGTATTTCTACCTGTCTGACCAACGTTTTGTTCAGGGATTTCCCTCTACTAGCGCATGCGCATTGCACACGATTTCTTTGTAAACAAAATGACTGGCTGTGTGAAGTAAGCCAAAAAAAAAGTGTTGTACCGTGTCAGCAACGAAGCGAAAAGTTGCCAAATGGTCAAAAGATAGCACAAGGAGTACGTTACAGAATCATTATTACAGGTGGGAAGTATTCAAAGGAGAAGATAACTGCCCTAGCAGTTAGTACGATGCATGTATTCTTCCGGATAGCCGGTAAAGCTGAAATGGAATCGATAGAAATGCTAGCGCTGTTTATGTTATTAATAAATATCTAAAACTATTAACCTCGCTAGTATCTTTGTCTGAGTTTGAACACAGATGAAATTAGTTTAATATGTCAATGGGCATGTTTCCATAATTATACAGGGGTTTATGCGAAAGGAAGGGATAAGTGACTGGTTAGTTTGATTTTGTCATGAGGACCTCCAAGGGTTAACTGTTGTGATAGCCACTGCGTATTCTGTCTCTGTCGGTACTCGTGATCGGGGTCAAATGAGATACGTGCGCTTTTAGATTTACATAATTTATAATATTACCGGGTTCAGTAAAATGGTTTGATTTAATATATTGCTGAATGAAACGATTTGTTGTTTGTTTTTTGCATATAAGATTTGAATTAGTACTAATATGAATACCCGGCTTCATCTGGCGCGACGACGCAATATATAAAAAAAACAATCTCTCGTCGTCAGAAAGCTACATTATCGCAGCTAGATTAAAAATGTCAAAATGACGGGCCATGATGAATAACTGAGGAAGGAGAACCTACTTCAAGTAAATAGGATCGCATAACATTTTTTTTTTAAATCGTATTTTTTCAACAGTTCATGTTTTTATATGTTGTTGACTTAGATTGATGATCATGTATAACAACCTTTTCTCTATAAAGAATTAATTTTCGACTTCAGATAGAATCGGAATACGTATTGAAAACAGGGGAAGAAAGATTTGTTTACGTTGTAAAAATGACGCGTGTTGCCGATAACTACGGCTTCTGTTTCGGACAAAAATTAAATGATTAAAGTAAAGTTGGCTCAACATAAAACAGGGTCCATTGACAAGAATGCTTTATTCTATGAAAAGTATTGAACAAATATAATTATCAAGTATCTCAACACGTCCCATATCTGACACATATTCTACATGTACACGTAGTGGTTTTGCCATACATTTTAGTGTGTGTGATGGCTAGTATGACTTACTAAGTGTTAGCGTATGGAGACAGTGAAAGTTGGAAAGAGAATATACATAAACGTATATGCATGGTATAGAAAAAGAAATTGGCCAAAGATATTGAGTTGTACAATGTAATAAAAAAAAGCACAAACGATTCTCTTTTTTATACGCGTGTAGTTTGTCATTGCATATATGCACTTTATGAAAACATTTGAAAAGGGATATTCGTCTTGTGAATATTCCTTTTTAAAGAAAGGTTTGTCCCATGGTTAAAGAAAGGTGGTTAGCCCCATACAGTTGTCACATTCCGGTACTAAATTCAATATATATATATATATATATACTTTATGTTTATGCCTATTATCATTGTTGACATTTAATTGTAAATGTATGACGGGAGAAGGCTGTGATAAATTGTAAAAACGTGTGTCCAATCCCTTGTTCAATTTTATTGCCAACAAATATGTTTGAAGCTAAATAAATTTAAATTCTGAATATTGGCAAGTGTGCAATTTAACTTCTGATGATGAATAAACACTGTTCAATAAGTTTTAATACAGACTTAGAAATCATATTACTTGGTTTCATAGTGCGGTAAGAAATTGCAGTTGCCTGACGCCCCTCTCTGGGGGGCCCCTTTGGAAACCGTTTCATCTCGCTCAGACCGCTCGTGTTTACTGCCTAGTCAGGTGACGTTATCGGCGCTATTTTTAGCAGGGCTGTCCCGAACAATTCAAGTGGTCAAACTGGACATTTGGAACGGACTATGAATATGGGGATAGCGAGGGAACATAAGTGGAAGTGCATACAATACATACATTCATTAAAAAAATATATGGCTCTTCACATGATGCCCCATTAATCAATACAATTGTATACAATTTTTGAGGAATTTGCAGGAGATACCTTATCAGGCGCAAACTACTTCTATGCCACCTGGCTAATATCCCCCTTTGTGTGTATGACTCTGTGTGTGCTGGAGATGTATTTTGTGTACAGTAGAGGATTAGTGCCTTTTTGTCATAAAAAGTAATCGACAAAAGGATCATAATCAATTGTATTCTATCGTTTCTTTATCATCAAGAAAAACTCAACTTTGACCAAAGAAGAAGCAGAACAGGAGAGAGCAGTTCTGCGGGACAAGGGGAGACAACTAAAACTGCAGCACACTAGCCTCATGGTAAGTGTCCAGTCAGGGCTGTGATGTCACTATGTCAGGTTCATATAAATCAGTGTTGTAATCAAAATTCAATCTGTGTCAAAATATTCTTACCAGGTCTTGGCACATTCATGGTGAAAGATGAATACCTATCAGATTGGAAGGTTTTAAAAGAAAAGTTGTTTGGCACGATATCAGTGCCTGTCTGAAGTGATGCATGGTAAACATCAACATTTGTCAGTCGTTAAATGGTCAGTATCTCATAACAAAATGTGCTGGTAGATCACTGGTAGGTCTCGGCACAGTGACTTGTGGACGAACATTACAAAGACACCAGCCACATAGGCAACATTGACAAGTGCATAATTGTCACCCCAGAGGGTAACATGTGAAGGTCACCCCAGAGGGGAACATGTGAAGGTCACCCCAGAGGGGAACATGTGAAGGTCACCCCAGAGGGTAACATGTGAAGGTCACCCCGGAGGGTAACATGTGAAGGTCACCCCAGAGGGTAACATGTGAAGTTCACCCCAGAGGGTAACATGTGAAGGTCACCCCAGAGGGTAACATGTGAAGGAAAATGAGTAGAGAGCCATCAGAATCCACCCAAAACAGAAGATGTGGCTATGAGTAGGAGCTCTGAGCGATTTACCAGGACATTTTTATACTGATCACTATAGATCATATAACAAATGACTAATATAAGCTTGCCTGCTGTCTAATCTATTTGTTTGTAGACAAGAAAATTGATGAAACCAAAATATGACTAATGACAGTGACAATCAGTCAATGTTTAAGAAAGGATGAAGACGGTACAGAAAACTTTTGAAATTTGTGATCCTGGTTGGGAAATATCTTTTACAGTACTACAAAATTCCATCATTATTAAAAATAAACGAGTACAAGCCAGGTACCTGGTATTTTCCAACATTATAGCCTACTGTATTTACTATATTTCATTGTGAAATAATGTTGATTTCTTTTTGTTTTTGAAAAGGATGAATATTTGACTCTAGAGCAAGTTGTCATTTTCCATGCTCTTCGGATACCTAACCATCTACATATAGACACAGTGAGTTTAGTACAGCTATATTAGCATTACATGTATTTTGAAAATGGCAAAAGCTTTGTAAAAATATTTTTAAACTGAATTTTGCTTCAAATAAAGCAATGAGTTGTGATTTGAGATCAAACTAATACCGATACAGTAAAAATGTAACATTTATTTTAGTATTTTTCGGGAAAAACATTTCTATTTAATTAGAAAATAATTTTGTTACAGCCAAACGATGAGTTGAAGGAGCTGGACAGGTGTGGCTTCCCAGGTAAGGTTTCAGGTAAATTGTCAAATCACAACCTATAGAGAATAGAATCACACTCTTGTTTAGTGATACTCCCCATCTTACCTTATTTGTTATTTCATCAAAAAGTGATCCAAATCCTGACACTCTAGGTATGTAAACAAGTAGTTGTCTTACTAATTAAGTTCTCTCACTAATTGGTGACCAAAATCTTGACACACTCAGTAGATAATTATATATATAAGCAGGTTGTAGAATTGATAATGCAATATATGTTTTCTTATTAAATTTCAGAAAAAGTGGAGATATCAAATGAAAAATTGAACAAAACTCTGAAAAAATGTATAAAATTCAGGTAAGCTATAAAACAACAGCATAAGGAAAGAGTTTATGCAATGTTGTGTGATATCACTGTTAGTAAAACAACAGCACAAGGAAAGAGTTGATGTAATGTTGTGTGATATCACTGTTAGTAAAGCAACAGCACAAGGAAAGAGTTTATGCAATGTTGTGTGATGTCACTGTTAGTAAAACAAAAGCACAAGGAACGAGTTTATGTAATGTTGGGTGATATCACTGTTAGTAAAACAACAGCGCAATGAAAGAGTTTATGTAATGTTGTGTGATAGCACTGTTAGTAAAACAACAGCACAAGGAAGGAGTTTATGTAATGTTGTGTGATAGCACTGTTAGTAAAACAACAGCACAAGGAAGGAGTTTATGTAATGTTGTGTGATAGCACTGTTAGTAAAACAACAGCACAAGGAAAGAGTTTATTTAATGTTGTGTGCTATCACTGTTAGTAAAACAACAGCGCAATGAAAAAGTTTATGTAATGTTGTGTGATATCACTCTTAGTAAAACAACAGCACAAGGAAAGAGTTTGTAATGTTGTGTGATGTCACTGTTAGTAAAACAAAAGCACAAGGAAAGAGTTTATGTAATGGTGTGTGATGTCACTGTTAGTAAAACAACAGCACAAGAAACGAGTTTATGTAATGTTGTGTGATATCACTTTTAGTAAAACAACAGCACAAGGAAAGAGTTGATGTAATGTTGTGTGATGTCACTGTTAGTAAAACAACAGAACAAGGAAAGAGTTTATGTAATGTTGTGTGATTTCACTGTTAGTAAAACAACAGCACAAGGAAGGAGTTTATGTAATGTTGTGTGATAGCACTGTTAGTAAAACAACAGCACAAGGAAAGAGTTGATGTAATGTTGTGTGATGTCACTGTTAGTAAAACAACAGCGCAATGAAAAAGTTTATGTAATGTTGTGTGATATCACTTTTAGTAAAACAACAGCACAAGGAAAGAGTTTACGTAATGTTGTGTGATATCACTGTTAGTAAAGCAACAGCACAAGGAAAGAGTTTATGTAATGGTGTGTGATGTCACTGTTAGTAAAACAACAGCGCAAGGAAAGAGTTTATGTAATGTTGTGTGATGTCACTGTTAGTTACTTGTTTGTAATACTGTTATAACATTATGGCTGAAAATATCTAAAACACCAACACATAGAAAGTGAGCTTGTAACTGATGGCTACTGATTAGATATGTATATGTGAATCACTTTGAAGCAGATATTTGCTCCTTATTTGGAAATTTAACAACCCTTTTTAATTTGTATAAATAATGGTATACACATTTCATAACAGCAACCATTTCTGGATGGAGTATTTTAACCAAAAGCATTCTCCCTTACTTACCATAGATTAAATGGGAACATTTGCAGGAAATCTATATGTATATAAACAATTAACTGAGGTTATGATTATTGATATCTTCAGTAATATTGGCCGGAGGTCTTATTATCTGATGTCTAACGCAGCATTGAAGGAGCAGGAACTCATCACCAGTGTGTCCTCAGGACTACGGGGGTCAGGCTTCACACACATGGTGTGTCCTGAGATCTTCAAGACTATCCCTGTGGTAAGTAATATCACACCAGTCTGTCCTCAGGACTACGGTGGACAGGCTTCACACACATGGTGTGTCCTGAGATCTTCAAGACTATCTCTGTGGTAAGTAATATCACACCAGTCTGTCCTCAGGACTACGGTGGACAGGCTTCACACACATGGTGTGTCCTGAGATCTTCAAGACTATCTCTGTGGTAAGTAATATCACACCAGTCTGTCCTCAGGACTACGGTGGACAGGCTTCACACACATGGTGTGTCCTGAGATCTTCAAGACTATCTCTGTGGTAAGTAATATCACACCAGTCTGTCCTCAGGACTACGGTGGACAGGCTTCACACACATGGTGTGTCCTGAGATCTTCAAGACTATCTCTGTGGTAAGTAATATCACACCAGTCTGTCCTCAGGACTACGGTGGACAGGCTTCACACACATGGTGTGTCCTGAGATCTTCAAGACTATCTCTGTGGTAAGTAATATCACACCAGTCTGTCCTCAGGACTACGGTGGACAGGCTTCACACACATGGTGTGTCCTGAGATCTTCAAGACTATCTCTGTGGTAAGTAATATCACACCAGTCTGTCCTCAGGACTACGGTGGACAGGCTTCACACACATGGTGTGTCCTGAGATCTTCAAGACTATCTCTGTGGTAAGTAATATCACACCAGTCTGTCCTCAGGACTACGGTGGACAGGCTTCACACACATGGTGTATCCTGAGATCTTCAAGACTAACCCTGTGGTAAGTAATATCACACCAGTCTGTCCTCAGGACTACGGTGGACAGGCTTCACACACATGGTGTGTCCTGAGATCTTCAAGACTAACCATGTGGTAAGTAATATCACACCAGTCTGTCCTCAGGACTACGGGGGACAGGCTTCACACACATGGTGTGTCCTGAGATCTTCAAGACTATCTCTGTGGTAAGGAACCATGCGGTTCGAATACCAGAATTGTTATAATACAATCAATGCAGCATCATTTAATTGTCAGTAACATGCATTTGCTTTTCACCAATGTATTGTATTGGTATTGCTCCACTATAGGGTGCCTTTGGTTTTTTTTACACAGTGTGAATATTTTTTTTAAAACATAAAAAGTATCGTAAATAACCCATAACAACAGAAAGCTAATTGTGTGTTCCCATGGCAAATCAAATGTAATTGAAGCATGCTCTCAAATGTTAAACTAGAAGTGAAACAGAAGGTACGTGTGTTGTGTGGACGTGTGTTGAGTGGACGTGGATTGTGTGGACGTGTGTTGAGTGGACGTGTGTTGTGTGGATGTGTGTTGAGTGGATGTGTGTTGAGTGGACATGTGTTGAGTGGATGTGTGTTTTGTGTGTTGAGTGGACATGTGTTGAGTGGATGTGTGTTGTGTGGATGTGTGTTGAGTGGACGTGGGTTGAGTGGACGTGTGTTGAGTGGACGTGTGTGGTGTGGACGTGTGTTGAGTGGACGTTGGACGTGTGTTGAGTTGACGTGTGTTGAGTGGACGTGTGTTGCGTGGACATGTGTTGTGCATGTGTTGAGTGGATGTGTGTTGAGTGGACATGTGTTGAGTGGATGTGTGTTTTGTGTGTTGAGTGGACATGTGTTGAGTGGATGTGTGTTTTGTGTGTTGAGTGGACATGTGTTGAGTGGATGTGTGTTGTGTGTGTTGAGTGGACATGTGTTGAGTGGATGTGTGTTTTGTGTGTTGAGTGGACATGTGTTGAGTGGATGTGTGTTGTGTGGACGGGTGTTGTGTGGACGTGTGTTGTGTGGTTGTGTGGATGTGTGTTGACGTGTTGTGTGGATGTGTGTTGAGTGGGCGTGTTGAGTGGACGTGTGTTGTGTGGAGGTGTGTTGATTGGACGTGTGTTGAGTTGACGTGGGTTGAGTGGACGTGTGTTGAGTGGATGTGTGTTGGGTGGACGTGTGTTGTGTGGACGTGTGTTGAATGGACATGTGTTGTGTGTGTGTTGTGTGGATGTGTGTTGAGTTGACGTGTGTTGAGTGGACGTGTGTTGTATGGACGTGTGTTGACACATAAAAAGTATCGTAAATAACCCATACCAACACAAAGCTAATTGTGTGTTCCCATGGCGAATCAAATGTAATTGAAGCATGCTCTCAAATGTTAAACTAGAAGTGAAACAGAAGTTACGTGTGTTGTGTGGACGTGTGTTGTGTGGTTGTGTGGATGTGTGTTGACGTGTTGTGTGGATGTGTGTTGAGTGGACATTGGACGTGTGTTGTATGGACGTGTGTTGAGTTGACGTGTGTTGTGTGGACGGGTGTTGAGTGGATATGTGTTGTGTGGATGTGTGTTGAGTTGACGTGTGTTGAGTGGATGTGTGTTGGGTGGACGTGTGTTGTGGGGACGTGTGTTGTGTGCATGTGTGTTGAGTGGATGTGTGTTGACATGTGTTGTGTGGACGTGTGTTGAATGGACATGTGTTGTGTGTGTGTTGTGTGGATGTGTGTTGAGGGCATGTGTGTTGAGTGGCCGTGTGTTGAGTGGATGTGTGTTGTGGGGACGTGTGTTGAGTGGATGTGTGTTGAGTGGACGTGTTGAGTGGATGTGTGTTGTGTGGACGGGTGTTGTGTGGACGTGTGTTGTGTGCATGTGTGTTGAGTGGATGTGTGTTGTATGGACATGTGTTGTGTGGACGTGTGTTGTGTGGTTGTGTGGATGTGTGTTGACGTGTTGTGTGGATGTGTGTTGAGTGGACGTGTTGAGCGGATGTGTGTTGTGTGTTTGTTGAGTGGACGTGTGTTGTGTGGACGGGTGTTGAGTTGACGTGTGTTGAGTTGACGTGTGTTGAGTGGATGTGTGTTGTGTGGACGTGTGTTGTGTGGACGTGTGTTGTGTGCATGTGTGTTGAGTGGACGTGTGTTGAGTGGACGTGTGTTGTGTAGACGTGTGTTGAGTGGATGTGTGTTGATCGGTGATATATAGGAAGGTTTATATGACACCACCAGTTAGGTGTTTATGTACGAAGACTAGTACGGTATGTCACCTTCATCGTACTAGTCATAGAAACATCACACATCAACAATTTGCTGGTTGTCCTAAACGAATTTTTCTACAATCCATACTTATTAACCCAAAGAAAATGATTAGAAAAAGGTCTTTGGTATGGCTTATGGAAAGCTAACAGTATTCAAAGTTGACAGAAACAGAAGTGTCATTGATGGAAGGATTTGCCTATATATTGTGTGTACAAATATTTGTTTGATATAATTGAATCAAACGTTTTTGTTACTCTTTTTCTTTTAGGAGGGTGCTGGCATCACCCCACAAGATCCCAAGGAGGTAAGGGTTTTGTACTTTTCTAATGATAGACCTAAGATACTCATAACCATGTGTTCTTGTAAAGCATTATATTACCAGTCCGAGATACAAACAATACCTTGGTACATTGTATGTATGTGTACGTATCTATTACCTGTCTATTAAAATACAGTGTATATTTGTTTATTAAGATACATTATATTATTGTGTTTGTTCTGCATTAAACCCAACAGCACACACAGGTTATACTCTGCTATGTTTTTTGTCGATAAAATAACAAACACTTAAATTGTCGAAAATGAGCATTTATTCTAAATGCCAGAAATCGAACATATGTATACATCTTTGTGTTGATTTTTATAATAAGGTGTACAAAGAACCAAAAAAGGTGGGGCTTGCTTCAAAATAAACGCACCATTTGTAATTAAAAGATGTACAACAAATGAAACAAAATTTAAAACAAAGATGTGCAACAATTACATTTTTACACAATAGTACATAAAGGTGGATACAAATTAGGGGAGGAGGAGGGTAGCTGATTTTTAAGGAGATTTTTCAAAATGTCAGCATGGAAAAATATTCTGCACAGGTCACGTGACTTTAGTACACCAAAACATCACGTGACTACTTCTATAGGGATGGACTAGTTTCAAAA
>NW_018479954.1:94174-95351 GCF_002113885.1 Mizuhopecten yessoensis | reverse complement strand
ATATATAAATATATATTGAATTTAGTACCGGAATGTGACAACTGTACGGGGCTAAACACCTTTCTTCAACCATGGGACAAACCTTTCTGTAAAAAGGAATATTCACGAGACGAATATCCCTTTTCAAATGTTTTCATAAAGTGCATATATGCAATGACAAACTACATGCGTATAAAAAAGAGAAACGTTTGTGATTTCTTTTATTACATTGTACAACTCAATATCTTTGGCCAATTTTTTGCTCTATACCATGCATATAAATTTATGTATACTCTCTTTCCAACTTTCACTGTCTCCATACGCTAACACTTAGTATATAAGTCCACGGAATTAGATTAGATATCTAAGTCTGTGGTAAGTCATATCAAGGAATTAGATTAGATATCTAAGTCTGTGGTAAGTCATATCAAGGAATTAGATTAGATATCTAAGTCCGTGGTCATACTAGCCATCACACACACTAAACTTTATGGCAAAACCACTACGTTTACATGTAGAATATGTGTCCGATATGGGACGTGTTGAGATACTTGATAATTTTTCTTTTTCAATACTTTTCATAGATATTCTTGTCAATGGACCCTTTTTAGGTCACCTGAGCTTTGCTCAAGTGACCTATTCTAATCGCTTTCCGTCCGTCGTTGTCTGTCGTCCGTCGTGCGTAAACTTTTTACATTTTCAACTTCTTCTCAAGAACCAGTGGATGGATTTTTTACAAACTTGGCCAGAATCATCGTTGGTAGATGAGGCTACAAAATTGGGATTCCTACCCCAACCCCTGAGGCCCCAAACGGAAAATTAACCAATATTTCAAAAATCGTCTTCTCCAGACTCAGAGGTACTACACTCATTTTCTCTGCATGGAAAGAAAGATCATCAGGGACTTCACTTAAATTGTAAATTTCAGGACCCCCCAGCTATTCGTTCTCCCTTGGGGAGGGGGTAAAGTTTACTATAGTTTATATAGGGAAATAACACTTTTGGGTATATTTTGACAACTTTCTGTAGGAAATTATTTTTACTTGGTGAGAATTATCCTTGGAGGTAGATGGTTTCAAATTGTAAAATTGAGATTCCTACCCCGACCCCTGGGGCCAGGGCGGGGCCCCAAAGGGAAAATTAATCAATATTTCAAAAATCTTCTTCTCCAGACTCAGAGGTACTACAGTGATTTTCT
>NW_018479954.1:90061-92709 GCF_002113885.1 Mizuhopecten yessoensis | reverse complement strand
GTGAAATAAAACAAATCAAAGCTAACAAATGAGTATTGCACCGGTAATTACATTTCTGTTAGCCCAGCAAATATGGAGGTGGAAGGAAACACATCACATCATAGTACATGTAAAATGTATATTTTGCTTCCTTGCGATTCTTTTTGAAGTCCAAATGTCAAACGTCAAGCTCAGCTATATGGGCAGATTGCTTCTTGATGATTATGGGGGATATAATTGCCACAAGACGGGGCCCTTACTGACCTGTCAGTGTTCTAGTTATTTAATAAGTTCACAGAGCCTGGTACAGATTAATCACTCTGTTAGGGTATTTTTTTCAGCTTACTTTACCAGACATGTCCTGGCCTCTGAAGATCTTCCCAGGAAGTTCTTCACTGTTGGCAGGTCCTATGATGTGGGTAGGTATTGTCTTCAGGAAATATAAAGATGTGTTAACATAGAAAATTCTATGTTTCTATTTATACGTATAATATTGAGTGTGAACTTGTACTTATATATTTATATATACTATTGAACGTGCGTACTTATATATTTATATATACTATCANTTAATGGTCAAGGTCATTTGGGTCCAAAGGTCAAAGACAAAGTGGATCTCTGACTTTGACCCCGGCTCTTGATGGAGAAGGTATATCNTATATTTATATATACTATTGAACGTGCGTACTTATATATTTATATACTATTGAACGTGCGTACATATATATTTATATATACTATTGAACGTGCATACTTATATATTTATATATACTATTGAACGTGCGTACTTATATATTTATATATACTATTGAACGTGCCATATTTCTGTACATTGTTTGATTACAGAGCAGGAGAGTAGTGTGTTGCCTGGGTTGTACGGGGCCCCACAGAATATATGTGTAAGTTTCTTTATATTCCATTGTGCTGTAATTTTGCGAGTCAAACTTCAGATAGGATTTTATTCCAGGACATATTTGTGAGTTTAATTCAATAGTTAAAAAGTTGGTAAAGACTACTGCATTTTTTTTGGTTGTCCTAACTTATTAACTCTGCATCAACACATCAATGTTGTAGGCCTACCTACTTCCTAGTAAAACTTACTTTCAATCGGATGGCAACAACTGTTTAAAGAGGCACACACTGGCCTGTTCTTTCATGTCTCGACAGTGTGCTGAGTTTGGGAATTTCACAAAACTAAAAGGGGCTGAGATGACCAACCTGTTTGTGTAAAATATTGCTTAGTGTATACACTTTATGATAAATTGCATTGATTTTCCACAAGTATCATCAGGTTGATAATATAGGTGACTTATTTTTCAATTTTAAATCTGACTGAGTTTTGATTTATTCAAAAGATTCTTATTCAAATATATCCGACTTCCTTTAGGAACATGTTTTATATTATTAACTTTTACTTTATTTGTAACTATTTCAGATAAGTTAGTTGTTATGTTTCCATTCCTATCTTATTGAATGTGTTTATATAAGATTATTGTAATCATAGTTGTAAAATGTAGCATACTCATTGTATTGTACAGGCAGAGGTGGCAGCCTTGACCAGGGACACCACTCAGAATGAGGCGCTGTACGATGACCTTCAAGCCTTGTTGTGGACCAGTCTCAAGGATCAAGGCATCCCAGCCAGGTATTATATACATAAACCCTATACAGCCACTTTGTGTACATTGTAGTTACCACATCTTCTATACTATTTAATTCACCTGGAGTAACCAGATTTGGTGTACAAAGATGGCAGAGTGCAGAGTGCAAAAATTAGGTCACTGTGACCTATGAATTGATCTTTGACCTTAACTTTTGAAAAAGTTTGTCTGGGGCATATCTTCTATACTATTTCACCTGTAGTAACCAGATTTGGTGTACAAGGACATCTTTAGATGGCAGAGTGCAAAAATTAGATCACTTCGACCTTGACCTTTGACCTAAACTTTTGAAAAAGTTTGTCTGGGGCATATCTTTTGTACTTTTTCACCTGGAGTAACCATATTTGGTGTACATGGACATCTTGAGATGAGGGAGTGCAGAGTGCAAGACCTATGACTTGACCTTTGACCTTAACTTTTGAAAAAGTTTGTCTGGGGAATATCTTTTGTACTATTTCACCTGTAGTAACCAGAGTTGATGTAAAAGGACATCTTGAAATGGCAGAGTGCAAGAATTAGGTCACTGTGACCTATGACTGGACCTTTGACCTTCACTTTGGAAAAAGTTTGTCTGGGAAATATCTTCTATACCTTTTCACCTGGAGCAACCAGATTTGGTGTACAAAGACATCTTGGGATGATGTGTTTGTTTAAAATAGAAATCATTATCGGTGGGGGACTATGGATTGCCTTGCAATACTTTGCCTTGTCAATTAAAGGACGGCCTCAGTACTTTTTATACGCCCGTCGAAGACGGGGACGTATTATGTTATCACGCGGGCGGAGGGGCATGCGAACGATGTCCGCTCGATATCTCAAGTAATTATTAACGGATTAACTTCAAACTTCACAACAAGGTTAATTATCATGAAAGCTCGGACAAGTTCGATAACCACCATTATCCGACCATAATTTGTGGAGTTATGCCCCTTTATGGACTTGCCGAAACAGTGTCCGCTCGATATCTCGAGTAATTATTAACGGATTAACTTCAAACTTCACAACAAG
>NW_018479954.1:88128-89689 GCF_002113885.1 Mizuhopecten yessoensis | reverse complement strand
CCCTTGGTTTCATTAATGCGATGCATGCGTTCCATGATGTTGTATTGCACTCATTGATCTACCAGTTATGTTGAATGATTTCTCTTTTAATATCAATTACTCACAAATACTTCATATATTTCAATCATACAAACAACTGCTCATTCAATGTGTGACGGGCGTATTATATACCGCTCGCGGTTACCTTGTTCTGTTATAGGATGGTCCAATGTTTTTTGGTTGTAGGTTTGTCCTAGTGCCTGCACATTCCCTTCACTGCTCTGAGAAGAAGAGAACAGAGGTTCAGTTCTGGTCACCAAGTCTACAGCAATATGCACAGGTAATGGTCAGTGTCTTGTTGACAGCAATGGGTACAGGTAATTGTCAGTGTCTTGTTGACAGCAATGGGTACAGGTAATTGTCAGTGGCTTGTGGACAGCAATATGTACAGGTAATTGTCAGTGTCTTGTTGACAGCAATGGGTAGAGGTAATTGTCAGTGGCTTGTTGACAGCAATATGTACAGGTAATTGTCAGTGTCTTGTTGACAGCAATGGGTACAGGTAATTGTCATTGACATGTTGACAGCAATAGTTACAAGTAATTGTCAGTGTCTTGTTGACAGCAATATGTACAAGTAATTTTCAGTGTCTTGTTGACAGCAATATGTACAGGTAATTGTCAGTGTCTTGTTGACAGCAATAGGTACAGGTAATTGTCAGTGTCTTGTTGACAGCAATAGGTACAAGTAATTGTCAGTGTCTTGTTGACAGCAATGGGTACAGGTAATTGTCAGTGTCTTGTTGACAACAATATGTACAGGTAATTGTCTGTGTCTTGTTGACAGCAATGGGTACAGGTAATTGTCAGTGTCTTGTTGACAGCAATAGGTACAGATAATTGTCAGTGTGTTGTTGACAGCAATGGGTACAGGTAATTGTCAGTGTCTTGTTGAGTGAACTTTGTCATGTAGACCTAGCTTTCCTGCTTCCACTATCATCTCTCTCTATGTTTTGTCAATGTACTTGTGTGGGATGTCCTTTGTCAGTGTAAAATTACGACAACATATTTGTTTGGGATGTCTTTTGTCAGTTTACAGCGAGGTCCTTTGTATAGAGTAGTGGGAGTATCTCTCCATCCATCCATCCATCCATCCACACCTAATTGGTTTCAGCAAGATAACTTAGTGAAATATTACACAATTTTGAGGATGCTTTTGAAGCATTTACAATATTTAAACAATAAAACTAAGTTGAAAGATGAGCAAAATACACAAATGATTAATTAGCATACTGCACTCTGATTGGTCAATGTCTTCACTTAAGCTTCTACCAGGTAGTCTACTCAAATGTCGTTCAATTTTCATGATACGTTGTAAGCATATACACTATACTAGAATACAAAAACTTATGCTAAATTTAAAGTTAAACCAAATGCATGCAATTACAAAATATCAAAGTGTTTCATACCGCACAAAGATACAGCATATCTCCCAATGACAAAAAGATACAGCATATCTCCCAATGACAAAAAGATACAGCATATCTCCCAATGAAAAAAAGATACAGCATATCTCCCAATGA
>NW_018479954.1:60283-86626 GCF_002113885.1 Mizuhopecten yessoensis | reverse complement strand
TGTAAGTTGTCATACTACAACACTGTAAGTTGTCATACTACAACGCTGTAAGTTGTCATACTACAATGCTGTAAGTTGTCATAATACAATGCTGTAGGTTGTCATACTTCAACACTGTAAGTTGTCATACTACAACATTGTAAGTTGTCATACTACAACACTGTAAGTTGTCATACTACAACACTGTAAGTTGTCATAATACAATGTTGTAAGTTGTCATACTTCAACACAGTGGGAGTATCTCTCCAAACATTGTAAGTTGTCATACTACAACACTGTAAGTTGTCATACTACAATGCTGTAAGTTGTCATACTACAATGCTGTAAGTTGTCCTACTTCAACACTGTAAGTTGTCATACTAGAACACTGTAAGTTGTCATACTACAATGCTGTAAGTTGTCATACTTCAACACTGTAAGTTGTCATACAACAACACTGTAAGTTGTCATACTACAATGCTGTAAGTTGTCATACTACAACACTAAGTTGTCATTCTACAATGCTGTAAGTTGTCATACTTCAACACTGTAAGTTGTCATACTACAATGCTGTAAGTTGTCATAATACAATGCTGTAAGTTGTCATAATACAATGCTGTAAGTTGTCATACTACAATGCTGTAATTTGTCATACTACAACACTGTAAGTTGTCATACTACAATGCTGTAAGTTGTCATACTACAATGCTGTAAGTTGTCATACTTCAACACTGTAAGTTGTCATACTACAATGCTGTAAGTTGTCATACTACAATGCTGTAAGTTGTCATACTTCAACACTGTAAGTTGTCATACTACAACATTGTAAGTTGTCATGCTACAACACTGTAAGTTCCTTGACTTGTTATTCATGTATATCCGACACTTTTTAACCTTTTAGATACACGGCAGATGGGCAAACATCACCAGACTGGTGGCACTACACCTAGAATACAGGTAAGTCTGGTTACAATACAAATGTACAGTTAAGGCTGGTGGTACTACACATAGAGTACAGTTAAGGCTGGTGGTACTACACATAGAGTACAGGTAAGGCTGGTGGTACTACACATAGAGTACAGGTAAGGCTGTTGGCACTACACATAGAGTACAGGTAAGGCTGGTGGTACTACACATAGAGTACAGGTAAGGCTGGTGGTACTACACATAGAGTACAGGTAAGGCCGGTGGTACTACACACAGAGTACAGGTAAGGCTTGTGGTATTACACATAGAGTACAGGTAAGGCTGTTGGCACTACACATAGAGTACAGGTAAGGCTGTTGGTACTACACATAGAGTACAGGTAAGGCTGGTGGTATTGCACATAGAGTACAGGTAAGGCTGGTGGTATTGCACATAGAGTACAGGTAAGGCTGGTGGTACTTCACATAGAGTACAGGTAAGGTTGTTGGCACTACACATAGAGTACAGGTATGGCTGGTGGTACTACACATAGAGTACAGGTAAGGTTGTTGGCACTACACATAGAGTACAGGTAAGGCTGGTGGTATTACACATAGAGTACAGGTAAGGCTGGTGCCACTACACATAGAGTACAGGTAAGGTTGTTGGCAATACACATAGAGTACAGGTAAGGCTGGTGCCACTACACATAGAGTACAGGTAAGGCTTGTGGTACTACACATAGAGTACAGGTAAGGCTGGTGGTACTTCACATAGAGTACAGGTAAGGCTGTTGGCACTACACTTAGAGTACAGGTAAGGCTGTTGGCACTTCACATAGAGTACAGGTAAGGCTGGTGGTACTACACATAGAGTACAGGTAAGGCTGATGCCACTACACATATAGTACAGGTATGGCTGGTGGTACTTCACATAGAGTACAGGTAAGGCTGGTGCCACTACACATAGAGTACAGGTAAGGCTGTTGCCACTACACATATAGTACAACAGGTCAGGCTGTTGGCACTACACCTAGAGTACAGGTAAGGCTGGTGGTACTACACATAGAGTACAGGTAAGGCTGTTGCCACTACACATATAGTACAACAGGTCAGGCTGTTGGCACTACACATAGAGTACAGGTAAGGCTGGTGGTATTACACATAGAGTACAGGTAAGGCTGTTGCCACTACACATAGAGTACAACAGGTAAGGCTGTTGGCACTACACATTGAGAACAGATAAGGATGGTGACCATGTACTTACAGTGCTAGTAGAGTATATATGAAAAATGTGCAAATGGTGCCGACTAACTTGACCAGAAGAAATGTTTCTTTAGTTCAGTGGCTAAACATTGGACTAAAAATCAGGGTTTGATCCTGAGTGAATGCACTTATTCTTTGTAGTACTCAGTCCTTTTATACAGGTAAGGATACTTGCCCCACCACACAGGGAGTGCTGGTTACATATAGTGGGTTGAAATTACAAAATTTACCACAAGCAGTTTTGTAAGATTAAGTGTTGAAATTGGACAAAATAAAAATCAGGATATAAAAATATCAATTTGAATCTGTGTGGCAGGTGTAAACATGTTACAATTCCAGCATACTGAAGTATTGTTTTAATTGTTTCAGTTGTCAGCTTCGTGGAGACAGCTGACTTTTGCTGATCGGCCCAAGGTAGATGTAGATATGGTTTTAGTATTAACGGTTTGTAATGCAGTATACTAAAGTTAGTCACACAATCATGAGCTCTACAACATAAACAACAGTAATGTATGATATCCCTCTACAGACTTAGGAGTGACAGGATGTCTTACCTGTACAGGTGTCAATGAGTGATATCCCTCTACAGACTTAGGAGTGACAGGATGTCTTACCTGTACAGGTGTCAATGAGTGATATCCCTCTACAGACATAGGAGTGACAGGATGTCTTACCTGTACAGGTGTCAATGAGTGATATCCCTCTACAGACTTAGGAGTGACAGGATGTCTTACCTGTACAGGTGTCAATGAGTGATATCCCTCTACAGACTTAGGAGTGACAGGATGTCTTACCTGTACAGGTGTCAATGAGTGATATCCCTCTACAGACTTAGGAGTGACAGGATGTCTTACCTGTACAGGTGTCAATGAGTGATATCCCTCTACAGACTTAGGAGTGACAGGATGTCTTACCTGTACAGGTGTCAATGAGTGATATCCCTCTACAGACTTAGGAGTGACAGGATGTCTTACCTGTACAGGTGTCAATGAGTGATATCCCTCTACAGACTTAGGAGTGACAGGATGTCTTACCTGTACAGGTGTCAATGAGTGATATCCCTCTACAGACTTAGGAGTGACAGGATGTCTTACCTGTACAGGTGTCAATGAGTGATATCCCTCTACAGACTTAGGAGTGACAGGATGTCTTACCTGTACAGGTGTCAATGAGTGATATCCCTCTACAGACTTAGGAGTGACAGGATGTCTTACCTGTACAGGTGTCAATGAGTGATATCCCTCTACAGACTTAGGAGTGACAGGATGTCTTACCTGTACAGGTGTCAATGAGTGATATCCCTCTACAGACTTAGGAGTGACAGGATGTCTTACCTGTACAGGTGTCAATGAGTGATATCCCTCTACAGACTTAGGAGTGACAGGATGTCTTACCTGTACAGGTGTCAATGAGTGATATCCCTCTACAGACTTAGGAGTGACAGGATGTCTTACCTGTACAGGTGTCAATGAGTGATATCCCTCTACAGACTTAGGAGTGACAGGATGTCTTACCTGTACAGGTGTCAATGAGTGATATCCCTCTACAGACTTAGGAGTGACAGGATGTCTTACCTGTACAGGTGTCAATGAGTGATATCCCTCTACAGACTTAGGAGTGACAGGATGTCTTACCTGTACAGGTGTCAATGAGTGATATCCCTCTACAGACTTAGGAGTGACAGGATGTCTTACCTGTACAGGTGTCAATGAGTGATATCCCTCTACAGACTTAGGAGTGACAGGATGTCTTACCTGTACAGGTGTCAATGAGTGATATCCCTCTACAGACTTAGGAGTGACAGGATGTCTTACCTGTACAGGTGTCAATGAGTGATATCCCTCTACAGACTTAGGAGTGACAGGATGTCTTACCTGTACAGGTGTCAATGAGTGATATCCCTCTACAGACTTAGGAGTGACAGGATGTCTTACCTGTACAGGTGTCAATGAGTGATATCCCTCTACAGACTTAGGAGTGACAGGATGTCTTACCTGTACAGGTGTCAATGAGTGATATCCCTCTACAGACATAGGAGTGACAGGATGTCTTACCTGTACAGGTGTCAATGAGTGATATCCCTCTACAGACATAGGAGTGACAGGATGTCTTACATGTACAGGTGTTATGAGCAAAATCCCTGTACAGAAAGGAGAGGGATGAACAAGCTACCTGTGAGGTGAAAATGTGTGGTCATGTACAAATGAAAGACAACCGAAGAAAACTACATCTACAGTATAGAGGAAATACCAGAAACACCATACATTTTGTATGTGATAAATACTGATAATATTTCTGTGTTTGTGATGATTGCTGGTGATAATGGCGCATAAGATATAACTGTATCGAAAATCAGGTAAGAGAATGTGGGACTATATACAAGTATGTGAGAACGAACTTGCATACATGTAATTATATATTTTATATAGTTATTTGTGATAAAAAAAGAAATAANATGACTTTGACTTATATTCAAGGTCACAGGGGTCAAATTTGTTTAAAATCTTTAAACAACCTCTTATGAATAACCATGGGTCCCAGTATGTTTATACTTTGCAAGTTGCATCCCGAGATGAAAGGCTATACAATGTAATGACTTTGTTCGACTTTCAATCACAGTGGTGAAATGTTTTTAAAAAAATTAACAGGGTCTTTTAAATGAATCTTAATCATAAATACTGATATTTTGCCTGTAGCTTTATTTTAGATCACTTTTAAGGTTACAAGTGTGAGTTTTATACCAGGTGAGCGATGCAGGCCCATTGGGCCTCTTGTATAGGTTTTGGAGTCTTGTTTTAACCTTATCCCACTAGTCAAACGTCTGTTCCCTGCTATCAAATACAAAACAATTTAAGAAACGTAAACCATCGTAAGACACTGGTTATCATCTTTTAATAACCAAGCCTGATACCCTTCCTCGGAACGATCAAGACATTGTGTCCGTTAGTAACAGTTACAGTGGGTCGGTGTTTGGATTTTAAATACTGTCCTCTTCTCCACACACAATTGTACACACATTCAGGTGGCCGAGTTAGCCTCTAGTCTAACCATATAAGTCACAATAAAAGGCCAACCTGAAGAAAATTGAAACAAACATTTTCACAATCACGAATATCCAAATTTTAAAATAAAAGGTCTGTTTTAATCAACCTTTGGCAAAACAAGTTTCTTGCACACTTAAGGGCCAAGAAAATACTGAAAATCATACATTTTACAAACTTTAAGTTTGATGTCTAACTATGCATAATTGTCAACATTTTAAATTTTCTACAGGGGAGATTATGCGTGCTCAGAATTAAAAGCATGAATAAAATGTGTGTTTGTATACCCTAGAGAAACATGTTTCTTTTTAATGGCATCTTTTGAGCTGTGCTTTCAGATGAAATCCTTGGGGAATAGGAATAGTTTAGCAAGTTCGGTCCAAAATAGCGAAGTCGACAAGTATGATAATGGTGTTGCATTATGGAAACTATACCATGTCCAGGAAAACCAACTAAATCACAATATCTATTAAGACTGTTGCATAAGACTGATTTTATTATGAAAACTATCCAACCATCAATATGTTATAAGATTTGTTAAGAATATGACATTGGATTTTGAGGCTATTTTGAAAATTGCAAATAGAATGAAGTAAATGCAAAAAGGATACTGTTTTGACAGTTATTAATTTAGAAGTAGGTATTGTTACTAAATTTTTATTTAAGTCAAATATTTCTACCGAGTAAAATCTATCCGCCTATAGACCGGTTGAATTGATTAAGAGTCAAAAGCCGTATGATTACTAAATAATTGAACAAAAAGGCAGTTTAAGCAGCTTGTATTCACACACGAAGGCCGTTAAGCTGACTGTTTGTTAGGCAGTTTAAGCAGCTTGTATTTACACACAAAGGCCGTAAAGCTGACTGTTTGTAAGGCAGTTTAAGCAGCTTGTATTCACACACGAAGGCCGTTAAGCTGACTGTTTGTTAGGCAGTTTAAGCAGCTTGTATTTACACACAAAGGTCGTAAAGCCGACTATTTGTAAGGCAGTTTAAGCAGCTTGTATTTGCACACAAAGGCTGTAAAGCTGACTATTTGTAAGGCAGTTTAAGCAGCTTGTATTCACACACGAAGGCCGTAAAGCTGACTGTTTGTATTCACACAGCAGCTTGTATTCACACACGAAGGCCGTAAAGCTGACTATCTGCAAGGCAGTTTAAGCAGCTTGTATTCACACACGAAGTCCGTAAAGCTGACTATTTGTAAGGCAGTTTAAGCAGCTTGTATTCAAACACGAAGGCCGTAAAGCTGACTGTTTGTAAGGCAGTTTAAACAGCTTGTATTCACACACGAAGGTCGTAAAGCTGACTGTTTGTAAGGCAGTTTAAACAGCTTGTATTCACACACGAAGGTCGTAAAGCTGACTGTTTGTAAGGCAGTTTAAGCAGCTTGTATTCAGACATGAAGGTCGTAAAACTGACTATTTGTCAGGCAGTATAAGCAGCTTGTATTCACACACGAAGGCCGTAAAGCTGACTATCTGTAAGGCAGGTTAAGCAGCTTGTATTCACACACGAAGGCCGTAAAGCTGACTATCTGTAAGGCAGGTTAAGCAGCTTGTATTCACACACGAAGGCCGTAAAGCTGACTGTTTGTATTCACACAGCAGCTTGTATTCACACACGAAGGCCGTAAAGCTGACTATCTGCAAGGCAGTTTAAGCAGCTTGTATTCACACACGAAGGCCATAAAGCTGACTGTTTGTAAGGCAGTTTAAGCAGCTTGTATTCAGACATGAAGGTCGTAAAACTGACTATTTGTCAGGCAGTATAAGCAGCTTGTTTTCACACACGAAGGCCGTAAAGCTGACTGTAAGGCAGTTTAAGCAGCTTGTATTCACACACGAAGTCCGTAAAGCTGACTATTTGTAAGGCAGTTTAAGCAGCTTGTATTTGCACACAAAGACTGTAAAGCTGACTATTTGTAAGGCAGTTTAAGCACCTTTATTCACACTCGAAGGCCGTAAAGCTGACTGTAAGGCAGTTTAAGCAGCTTGTATTTACACACAAAGGTCGTAAAGCCGACTATTTGTAAGGCAGTTTAAGCAGCTTGTATTCAGACATGAAGGTCGTAAAACTGACTATTTGTCAGGCAGTATAAGCAGCCTATATTTACACACGAAGGCCGTAAAGCTGACTATTTGTAAGGCAGTTTAAGCACCTTTATTCACACACGAAGGCCGTAAAGCTGACTGTAAGGCAGTTTAAGCAGCTTGTATTCAAACACGAAGGACGTAAAGCTGATGGTTTGTATCCACACGCGATGGCCGTAAAGCTGACGATTTGTAAGGTAGTTTAAGCAGCTTGCATTCACACACGAAGGCTGTAAAGCTGACTGTTTGTAAGGTAGTTTAAGCAGCTTGTTTTCACACACGAAGGCCGTACAGCTGACTGTTTGTAAGGTAGTTTAAGAAGCTTGTATTAACACACGAAGGCCGTAAGGCTGACTATTTGTAAGGTAGTTTAAGAAGCTTGTATTTACACACAAAGGCCGTAAAGCTGTCTGTAAGGCAGTTTAAGCATCTTGTATTCACACACTAAGGCCATAAAATTGACTCTTTGTCAGGCAGTTTAAGCAGCTTGCATTCACACACGAAGGGCGTAAAGCTGACTGTATGGCAGTTTAAGAAGCTTGTATTAACACACGAAGGCCGTAAGGCTGACTATTTGTAAGGTAGGTTAAGCAGCTTGTATTCAGACATGGAGGTCGTTAAACTGACTATTTGTCAGGCAGTATAAGCAGCTTGTATTAACACACGAAGGCCGTAAGGCTGACTGTAAGGCAGATTAAGCAGCTTGTATTTACACACAAAGGCCGTAAAGCTGACTATTTGTAAGGTAGTTTAAGCAGCTTGTTTTCACACACTAAGGCCATAAAATTGACTATTTGTAAGGCAGTTTAAGCAGCTTGTATTCACACACGAAGGCCGTACAGCTGACTATTTGTAAGGCAGTTTAAGCAGCTTGTATTCACACACGAAGGCCGTAAAGCTGACTGTTTGTATTGTGTTTAAGCAGCTTGTATTCACACACGAAGGCCGTAAAGCTGACTATTTGTAAGGCAGTTTAAGCAGCTTGTATTCACACACGAAGGCCGTAAAGCTGACTGTTTGTATTCACACACGAAGGCCGTACAGGTGACTGTTTGTATTCACACAAGAAGGACGTAAAGCTGATGGTTTGTATCCACACGCGATGGCCGTAAAGCTGACTGTTTGTAATCACACACGAAGGCCGTAAAGCTGACTGTTTGTATTCACACACGAAGGCCGTAAAGCTGACTGTTTGTATTGTGTTTAAGCAGCTTGTATTCACACACGAAGGCCGTACAGCAGACTATTTGTATTGTGTTTGTTAAACGGAATACAAATGCCGTTATGGTGAAAGTATGTTGAAAAAGAACGACCAATCAGGATGGCAAAAACCTCATCTCTTGCAAAACTTGACAGAAATGTTCATAAATTATAAACAAAGTGCATTTTTTTTTACGTTAAACATCTCATTAGAGGGTCGTTTGTAATACGTTAAATGTATGATTTTCCTTGTTTTTCTTGATATCAGTGGTCATAAAGACTGTTGACTCCGAGGTTGGTTTGGGCACACTTTCCGTGTTACAATATAGATATCTATGAATGTGCCTAAAGTGTTGCAATTGCCTGACCATTCTGTATTTGGCCATCAGTTCTATATACTGGAAATATCTACCTTCCGTAGGGTCTGCCATTTCCACAGTCACGAGCTGCTTCCCCTTGCACCACACTTCTACAATACAAGTCAGGTCGTAGATCTACAAAATGACGAGAAAAATCGGTTGCCCATACATGAAGTGCATTTGCATGTCGTTTCATAGATACCATTTGCCTGTCCGTGCCATGTTACTGGGTTTTGGCTTCACGATCCGGACGTGAATAGGGTATGGGTTCAGACCCCTCCGACTACCCCTTCCTTTCTACTGTGCGCCAAGTAGCTCCCAGATCCCATATATAGCGACATTAGCTAGGCGCTGTCTGTCACGTGGTCACCGCGTGGTTCAAACTGACCCTTCTTTCCAAACGCATTAAACCTGGTTCTGTTTTTTAGAACCTGATCTGTAGATATACAACGGTGATGGTAACACGGCAGCGTCATAGTCCGACATCGGCTAAAGCGTTGAATAAGACCAGATGGATGCCGATGTATGCTTCTAATACGTGCCCTTTTTATATGCGTTTATTCATCCTTGAAGCATGGCTGTGTCCTCCTTCTCCTCATGGTTCAGATGTCTTGTGTTTTCTTGGTTCCACTTTCCTAAATAGATTGAAATTTACTTTTCCTCCAGTTTGGCATCGTCTCTATACACGATCGTTCCATTTTTGGAAGAATGAACTACAGCTACAGGAAAACAAAAGAAACTAAATGTTTTAAGAATTCAGAAATCCAAAAGGAAAACAGAAATGTCTTCATCAAAAACGTGATCGTGATTATTTCATAAAATAAGAATAACAATTCTTGAAAACTTTTTAAATTACACCAAATCCAAGACGGCCTAACTATACCTCCTCTATGACGTGGTAAGCTACTCCGCAAATATGGCCCAACAAAATATAATAGGCCTCGATAAAACCAACGGCAGGGTGCTGATCTACTTCAGCACTGATCTGGACGCCACAAAAAGTTGGAAACAGACTGGCGACGCTCCGATATAACAATCTTCTGTAAACAAGTATCTCGCCATCAATGTTTCGTCCCACACATTCACAAAGTTCAAAGAGTTAATTCGACTCAGTACCTTCGCTTTATCGTTTCAAGTTAGATCAACATACATGTATATAGCTTTGATACTTCCATATTAAATCAGTGGCCAGACTGTTTGTTGACGATAACTTCATAATCAACCAAAAATAACAAAAGTCATACCTATAAGGCAATGGTCCGCTCTTAACTTTAATACCGCTCTTCTGTTTCGGATACTTGCCATAACACCCAAAATATCGAGCTAGATTTGTTTTTAGAAAATGGCGTTTGATCATCTATTACTTCCACATTATCAGTTCAGGAAGAGGATGATTAAATCGCCTTATTGGCCGACTCTCCGTATCTATAAACTAAGTAACATGTTTCATACATTTCATGTTTAAAGTACACCAGGTCGTCGTTGTTCCTTCTGATCTCCTTGTCGGCCCCTCTAAGAATCACGATCTTGCCAAAACACCTCTTTGAGATAGATACAATCATCAAGACTCGTCTTAACATAATCCGTCTTTCCACGGAATGTCATGTAATGCACTCGTTCTCTTTTGGTTAGCAATAAGGATGAGTTTAGATCCAGCACATCTGAGGAAACTCTCTACCTATTATTGTATATTATCCATACAGCACATCCATGGATTTTTCTATGTGTGGCACTGCGATAACTACAGTACGATATGTACTCTGTCACTGCCATCAGACAAATTATTAGTAAGTAGTATTTTGCTATGTGGCGTGATTGTGAGTTCAGATTTATTAATTCGGGACTCCGTCTGCTTCCTTACTCATTACTGATCCGGTTAATATTTTCTTTCTTCCGGTGTTCAACACGTTTAACACCAAATCGCCTTTCCGTCTATCCAATATGCGATACGTCACAGTTATTTCATCCGATTTTGCACACGTATTCTGCGATGTTTGTTTCGGGTACTTTATCCTCAGAGTGTAGTAGGACTTGCCGGGGTATGTTATTGCGTTTCATGGCTGTTTATATGAAGGATAACCACCAAACCTCTGATTTAGACATTCTCCTTAAATGTGTCAGTTCTTGTTCTTGACTTTCTAATTCACCATCAATGACGATACCATCTATCAGCAACGCTTCATAACAACTCTTTGAAGTCTTCGATTATAGACAATTTGTTAATGGAACATCCTGGGCAAGAGGCAATAACCACTGCTCCAAAATGTGCAAGCCGTGGGGTTTTGGAAACAACGTGTTGAGATAACGGATCTACTCGAGAAAGGGTCACAGAAGGATTCTTTGCACAAATCAACAACGTAGATTGAAAAAAAACCCATTAAATTCATATGTCAAGGAAAAGAAATCAATGATACTGCGTCCTCCGTCGACATTCTACCTGTTAAGAAGCATTACGGATTCGTGAAAATACTGGACTATGGAAAAGTGACACTCGTGGACCAACACTGAACGTATAATCACGCTGCTCAGATATCTGAAATAATTGTTACAGACGTGAAAGCGAGAGCTCTTCCACGAGACTGTGGGAACATGGATATCCGGAACAGACACTCATAATGGTAAACTCTCAATTGTTAGTAAGGAGAAGAACAAGGAAAGACCAATCAAGGAGAAGAACAGCATGATATGCCCGGTGGTTATCCCTTATATAAAGTTAATAAGGATAAAACTACAGAAGAAAACGCCACAGATTGCGTGTGGGAAAATGTCAGAGATGCGCTGGTTCGTACTCCTGAGAAAAGCGGTTTGGTGTCCCACTCTGTGAACACCTGATCTGACAATATATCCCGAGAGCGAAAGAAACTCAACGGGTCAAAAATGAAGCAGTCCTAGATAAATAAAAAAAATATCGGCAACCACAGATCCAGGCATACAACAAAAGCATGTCATAGACTGTGGATGATTCCAAAGCAGTTGGCCTGTTCAAGCAGCAGATGAAAACGGTAATTTGGACACGACGTAGTAGGTCAGATCTGATAGACGATAAGTGAGTCTATGAACAATCGCACTTTTATCATGAATACATAAAGGTATTTAATTACAACCGAAGCGATTAGCCGATCGATTGTCTTGTCTTCTCGTACAAAGTAAATAACGAACTGTACCTACGTCTTACTGGTCAATTGACCAGTGAAAGTGACACGGTACATATCGAACTAGGGTCGTCGATACGTCACACGTCTCACTGATTAGTTATTCTGGGTTTCCGACTTAAAATCCCTCTTTACTCAAGTCAGTGGTAGACATGTGATTTGTTGCATATCGCGGCGCTATACAAAGCCAGCGCTTGTGGTTGCTTGCACATGCTCATTTCGATTCCGTCAACCATTGTCATACAAACGTCATACGACATCAGTGATCAAGGCAACCGAGGAAGAAGAGCAATATTTTAGCGTTTTGTTATCGTCCACATGGGAACATTTAGTTTAAGGACTTGTCTTCAAGAATATGTTTTGTGATACCGAATCGAGGTTATATCCTTGACAGCTTGCGTTTCCTTGTACACCCAATACGTATGTGTAGTTACTGGTTGTTAATCTCTCCCTACTGTCTGTTGTTATGGGGGTTTCTTACCAGTGTTTAGGCCTGCAGTTGCTGTCTTCTTTATCTACTCTGTAAATGAAATATTGCAACCAATCTCGACGCCCTCCTTCAGTATATACCACACCACAGACAGCGCGGTTGATTATCATTGAAGAAGGTTCAGCTCCAGAACACGATGGTGCTGCAAAGCTTTGTGGCGGTGTCGTTCCTTTCGCTTTGCTGAAATCAAATCAGTAGACAAAAATATACAAATAATAATGCTCGACTGGATATTTCCGGAAATCCTTTCTTGCATGTATGGACGTACGCACTGGATACCTTACTAGCTGTGGACCGCTCAGTCAGCTCTGTAAAGTCAATATAGGTTTTCACCTTTAGCAGAGAATTGTACAAATATCTTTTTAGTCTGCTTAATTTTGTACATCCATTCTCTAACAAGCCGATATAGCCTCGTGTTGAAGAGTACCTACCAAGGGGCCAAAGCCACCGCACATTCCGTGACACTACTGTGACGTTTACAGGGGTTCGTATCAGTCACTTCCACCGCAGCATTCCGTGACACTACTGTGACGTTTACATGGGATCGTATCAGTCACTTCCAATGCAGCATTCCGTGACACTACTGTGACGTTTACAGGGGATCGTATCAGTCACTTCCACCGCGGCATTCCGTGACACTACTGTGACGTGTTCCATTAAGTTAGAGTGATAATGATATCCCACCATTCCTTATGTCCTAAACCTCTTTGGTTTGTGTGGGTTCCTTTTTGTCCTGGTCGTCTCTAGAGCTCTATATTGTCTGTCCCAGAGGATCATGTCACTCTACATCCTCAGCCTAATCTGTTGTCCCTCTACTGTATCCAGAACCAATACTACTAGTATGAACTTGTAAAGGTTCAAAACAAAGCCCGTCCTTTCCTTGTGTGTAGTTCTGCCTTCATTATTATCCATTATCTTTCTCAGCTCATTTTTCTTGTTTTTTCTTTTTCATTTCTGCAGGTATTCTAAGCATGTGTCGACCACTTTCATGCAAGTTTGAATTCCTTGTGTTTATTGTTCTTATCTTCATGAGTGGAATCGGTCTCTTGTCTGTGTCGTGTTTTCCCCCTTTTGTCCAATCATGATGCTTCTAAAAACTGATCAGACTCCATATCTTGTTACCAGAAGTTGATCATCTCATCGTATCCTGATTTTTAAGTATACCTGCCGAATGACCTCTAATGATTGAGATAGTCTCTCACCATTTAGCAGGGTAGATAGGGTTACCCAAATTAATTTGATAGCAGGCCCTATAAACCGGCTCTCCCATGGGTCAAAGTAATATTATGTTACCATAACAAAATTCAAAATATTTGTTTTCATGAGATCCAATTCTTGATTCGAAGTTTCAAAAATCACTAACAATCATTATTGAATATCATTGCGTGGCAGCTGCACATGTGTAGTCATTGGCGAGCACCACCGACAGAGCGAACGCCCTCTCCAGTGGGCAAGAGACTGTCAACATAGGTTTATTTGACGAGTTCAAAATGTGTCATAACTTTTGATTGAGAAGAGAAGACAATAGTGTTCAAGAACAGAGAGTATTTTTTTTTACGTTGTCAAAACTGGCAAGTGCAAGTACTACGACTTCGGTTTTTGACATTATGATTAAACCTGTATTCAAACAAATACTAAGATCTTTACAAAACGATCAGATGTCAGCAAAAAATGCTTATTTGCATCGTAAGCTATTGCAAAAGCTAAAGTCGTGATGTTTTTTATGTAACGACTATTGCAAAAAAACGAAAACACTTGTTTGGTAACGTCAAAGTGTTCTGAAAATAGCTTACGTGAGCCTAAACTGCTAATTTCATTTGTAAGAACATCCGTCAATTGACTTTAAATCATCCTGTGAGTTTTCAATGGACCAATAAAACGACGGTTTGGTGATCCATTCATGGTACTCACACCTAATGTATTCGTCAAAACCGGTCACACCTCTTTACAAAGTTGGATCGTGTACCACTTGACTCAAAAACACTGGGCGGACCTCCATCCGTACCACGGCTATTGACCAGGTAAACTGTTCACCACATCCGCTTACGTAGAGCAAGAGGCATCATGAAATATTCAACTCTCGCTAGCAACATGCGGTGTATACTAGTGTATCTCGTATTCTTCATATATAATGCTAAACACATTAATCTGATATTAACGAAATCCTGTTGACCCCTGTTATACTAACTACATGATCACGTAACTCGTCCAGGTGACAGGCTGAACCCTGCCACACGTACAGGAGTGGACGCAGCACGTGTCGGTTACAGGTGTTGGACAGTTCATTATATCACGGATGAGGAAGTTGGATCACTCAAGTTTGGACATCAACACTGATGGGTCACCAGGCGGTCATTCGGCGTTGACCATAACCGTATAGCGCACTGCGTTTGTAAAATATAAAGTAATCTCAAGATACCGCTCTCTGGAATGACGTTGTTCCCGCAGTTATCTCCAGATACCGCTCTCTGGAATGACGTCGTTACCAAATGCCCTACGTGGCCAGTTATTTGACCAGTAAGTATGTGTAAACTTGTCATGTCACACATGTTTTTTTTAGATATTTCAACATATTTTAACAGGTCATTGTTTTCAGGTGACTTTTTGAAATAGTATAATCTCACATAATCATGTTACAATGGATCGTATCATAAATATTCATGTTATAATGTGTCATATTATATAAAGTCATGTTATTATGTGTCATATTATATAGGGTCATGTTATAATGTGTCATAATATATAAAGTCATGTTATTATGTGTCATATTATATACGGTCATGTTATAATGTGTCATATTATATAAGGTCATGTAATATTGTGTCATACTATATCAGGTAATGTTATAATGTGTCATATTTCATAAGGTCATGTTATAATGTGTCATATTATATAAGGCCATATTATAATGTGATATACTACTGATAAGGTCATAAAATGTGTCATATTATATCAGGTCATGTCATAATGTGTCATATTATATAAGGCCATAAAATAATGTGTCATACTACTGATAAGGTCATATTATAATATGTAATATCATATTACGTCATGCTATAATGTGTCATACTATATAAGATCATGTAATTATGTGTCATACTATATAAAGTCATGTTCTAATGTGTCATATTATATAAGGGTATGTTATAATGTATCATATTACTGAAAAGGTCATCTTATAATATGTCATATTATAAAAGGTCATGTGATAATGTGTCATACTACTGATAAGGTCATGTTATAATGTGTCATATTATAAAAGGTCATGTTATAATGTGTCATATTATATGAGGTCATGTTATAATGTGTCATATTATATAAGGTCATGTTATAATGTGTCATATTATATCAGGTCATGTTATATTGTGTCATAATATATAAGGTCATGTTATATTGTGTCATAGTATGTGAGGTCATATTATAATGTGTGATATTGTATAAGGCCGTGTTATAATGTGTCATATTATATAAAGTCATGTTATAATGTGTCATACTATATAAGGTCGTGTTATAATGTGTCATACTATATAAGGACATGTTATAATGTGTCATATTATATAAAGTCATGTTATAATGTGTCATACTATATAAGGTCGTGTTATAATGTGTCATACTATATAAGGACATGTTATAATGTGTCATATTATAAAAGGTCATGTCATAATGTGTCATACTATATATGGTTATGTTATGTTGTGTCATATTATATAAGGTCATGTTATAATTTGTCATATTATATAAAATCATGTTATAATGTGTCATATTATATAGGGTCATGTTATAATGTATCATACTACTGATAAGGTCATGTTATAATATGTCATACTATTTAAGGCCTTGTTATGATGTGTCATATTATATAGGGTCATGTTATGATGTGTCATACTATATAAGGTCATGATATAATGTGTCATACTACTGATAATGTCATGTTATAATGTGTCATATTATATAAGGTCATGTTATAATGTATCATATTACTGATAAAGTCATCCTATAATATGTCATATTATAAAAGGTCATGTTATAATGTGTCATACTACTGATAATGTCATGTTGTAACGTGTCATATTATATAAGGTCATGTTATAATGTGTGATATTATATAAGGTCATGGTATAATTTGCCATACTACTGATAAGGTCATGTTATAATGTGTCATATTATATAAGGTCATGTTATAATGTGTCATATTATATAAGATCATGTTATAATCTGCCATACTATATAAGGTCATGTTATAATGTGTCATATTATATAGGGTCATGTTATAATGTGTCATACTATATAAGGTCATGATATAATGTGTCATACTACTGATAATGTCATGTTATAATGTGTCATACTATATAAGGTCATGTTATAATGTGTCATACTACTGATAAGGTCATGTAATAATGTGTCATACTACTGATAAGGTCATGTTATAATGTGTCATACTATATAAAGTTGTGTTATAATGTGTCATATTATATAAGGTCATGTTATTATGTGTCATATTATATAAGGTCATGCTATAATGTGTCATATTATATAGGGTCATGTCATAATGTGTCATACTATATAAAGTCATGTTATAATGTGTCATACTACTGATAAGGTCATGTTATAATGTGTCATACTATATAAGGCCTTGTTATGATGTGTCATACTACTGATAAGGTCATGTTGTAACGTGTCATATTATATAAAGTCATGTTATAATGTGTCATAATATATAAGGTCATATTATAATGTGTTATATTATATAAGGTCAGGGTATAATGTGTCATATTGTATAAGGTCATGTTATAATGTGTCATACTACTGATAATGTCATGTTATAATGTGTCATACTATGTAAGGTCATGTTATAATGTATCATATTACTGATAAAGTCATCCTATAATATGTCATATTATAAAAGGTCATGTGATAATGTGTCATATTATATAAGGTCATGTTGTAATGTGTCATATTATGTCAGGTCATGTTATATTGTGTCATATATAAGGTCATGTTATAATGTGTCATACTATATAAGGTCATGTTATTATGTGTCATACTACTGATAAGGTCATGTTATAATGTATTATATTACTGATAAGGTCATCTTATAATATGTCATATTATAAAAGGTCATGTGATAATGTGTCATACTACTGATAAGGTCATGTTATAATGTGTCATATTATATAAGGTCATGTTATAATGTGTCATACTTTATAAGGTCATGTTGTAATGTATCATATTATATAGGGTCATGTTATAATATGTCATATTATATAAGGTCATGTTATAATGTGTGATGTTATATAAGGTCATGGTATAATGTGTCATACTATATAAGGTCATGTTATTATGTGTCATACTACTGATAAGGTCATGTTATAATGTATCATATTACTGATAACGTCATCTTATAATATGTCATATTATAAAAGGTCATGTGATAATGTGTCATACTACTGATAAGGTCATGTTATAATGTGTCATATTATATAAGGTCATGTTATAATGTGTCATACTTTATAAGGTCATGTTGTAATGTATCATATGATATAGGGTCATGTTATAATATGTCATATTATATTAGGTCATGTTATAATGTGTGATGTTATATAAGGTCATGGTATAATGTGTCATATTATATAAGGTCATGTTATTATGTGTCATATTATATAAGGTCATGCTATAATGTGTCATATTATATAGGGTCATGTCATAATGTGTCATAATATATAAAGTCATGTTATAATGTGTCATACTATATAAGGTCATGTTATAATGTGTCATACTACTGATAAGGTCATGTAATAGTGTGTCATACTATATAAAGTCGTGTTATAATGTAGCATATTACTGATAAGGTCATCTTATAATATGTCATATTATGAAAGGTCATGTGATAATGTGTCATATTATATAAGGTCATGTTATAATGTGACATACTATATAAGGCCTTGTTATGATGTGTCATACTACTGATAAGGTCATGTTATAATGTGTCATATTATATAGGGTCATGTTATAATGTGTCATATTATATAAGGTCATGTTATAATGTATCATATTACTGCAAAGGTCATCTTATAATGTGTCATATTATAAAAGGTCATGGTATAATGTGTCATATTATATAAGGTCATATTATAATGTGTTATATTAGATAAGGTCATGGTATAATGTGTCATATTATATAGGGTCATGTTATAATGTGTCATATTATAAAAGGTCATGTTATAATGTGTCATATTATAAAAGGTCATGGTATAATGTGTCATATTATATAAGGTCATGTTTTAATGTGTCATACTATATAAGGTCATGTTATAATGTATCATATTATATAAGGTCATGTTATAATGTGTCATACTATATAAGGTCATGGTATAATGTATCATATTATATAGGGTCATGTTATAATATGTCATAGCATATAAGGTCATGTTATAATATGTCATATTATATAAGGTCATGTTATAATGTGTCATATTATATAAGGTCATGTTTTAATGTGTCATACTATATAAGGTCATGGTATAATGTATCATATTATATAGGGTCATGTTATAATATGTCATATTATGTAAGGTCATGTTATAATGTGTGATGTTATATAAGGTCATGGTATAATGTGTCATACTATATAAGGTCATGTTATTATGTGTCATACTACTGATAAGGTCATATTATAATGTATTATATTACTGATAAGGTCATCTTATAATATGTCATATTATAAAAGGTCATGTGATAATGTGTCATACTACTGATAAGGCCATGTTATAATGTGTCATATTGTATAGGGTCATGTTATAATGTGTCATACTTTATAAGGTCATGTTGTAATGTATCATATTATATAGGGTCATGTTATAATATGTCATATTATATAAGGTCATGTTATAATGTGTGATGTTATATAAGGTCATGGTATAATGTGTCATACTATATAAGGTCATGTTATTATGTGTCATACTACTGATAAGGTCATGTTATAATGTGTCATACTACTGATAAGGTCATGTTATAATGTGTCATACTATATAAAGTTGTGTTATAATGTGTCATATTATATAAGGTCATGTTATTATGTGTCATATTATATAAGGTCATGCTATAATGTGTCATATTATATAGGGTCATGTCATAATGTGTCATACTATATAAAGTCATGTTATAATGTCATACTATATAAGGTCATGTTATAATGTGTCATACTACTGATAAGGTCATGTAATAATGTGTCATACTACTGATAAGGTCATGTTATAATGTGTCATACTATATAAAGTTGTGTTATAATGTGTCATATTATATAATGTCATGTTATTATGTGTCATATTATATAAGGTCATGCTATAATGTGTCATATTATATAGGGTCATGTCATAATGTGTCATACTATATAAAGTCATGTTATAATGTCATACTATATAAGGTCATGTTATAATGTGTCATACTACTGATAAGGTCATGTAATAATGTGTCATACTACTGATAAGGTCATGTTATAATGTGTCATACTATATAAAGTTGTGTTATAATGTGTCATATTATATAATGTCATGTTATTATGTGTCATATTATATAAGGTCATGCTATAATGTGTCATATTATATAGGGTCATGTCATAATGTGTCATACTATATAAAGTCATGTTATAATGTCATACTATATAAGGTCATGTTATAATGTGTCATACTACTGATAAGGTCATGTAATAATGTGTCATACTACTGATAAGGTCATGTTATAATGTGTCATACTATATAAAGTTGTGTTATAATGTGTCATATTATATAATGTCATGTTATTATGTGTCATATTATATAAGGTCATGCTATAATGTGTCATTATATAGGGTCATGTCATAATGTGTCATACTATATAAAGTCATGTTATAATGTGTCATACTACTGATAAGGTCATGTTATAATGTGTCATACTATATAAGGCCTTCTTATGATGTGTCATACTACTGATAAGGTCATGTTGTAACGTGTCATATTATATAAAGTCATGTTATAATGTGTCATAATATATAGGGTCATGGTATAATTTGTCATACTACTGATAAGGTCATGTTATAATGTGTCATATTATATAAGGTCATGTTATAATGTGTCATATTATATAAGGTCATGGTATAATGTGTCATATTATATAAGGTCATGTGATAATGTGTCATACTACTGATAATGTCATGTTATAAAGTGTCATATTATATAAGGTCATCTTATAATGTATCATATTACTGATAAGGTCATCTTATAATATGTCATATTATAAAAGGTCATGTGATAATGTGTCATATTATATAAGGTCATGTTATAATGTGTCATATTATATAAGGTCATATTATAATGTGTTATATTAGATAAGGTCATGGTATAATGTGTCATATTATATAAGGTCATGTTATAATGTGTCATACTACTGATAATGTCATGTTATAATGTTTCATATTATATAAGGTCATGTTATATTGTGTCATATATAAGGTCATGTTATAATGTGTCAAACTATATAAGGAAATTTTATAATGTGTCATATTATATAAGGTCATGTTATAATGTGTCATATTATATAAGGTCATGTTATAATGTGTCATACTACTGATAAGGTCATGCGTATTTTGTGTCAGACTATAAAATATAAGGTTACAATGTGTCATACTTTCTAAGGTCATTTTAAAATGTGTCATATTATATATAAAGTCATGTTATAATGTGTCATTCTATATAAGGTCATGTTATAATGTGTCATATTACTGATAAGGTCATGTTATAATATGTCATACTATGTAATGTCATGTTGTAATATGTAATGCTTAAGAGCATGCTATAATGTGTCATACTATAAATGTCATGTTATAATGTGTCATACTATATAAGGTCATGCTATAATGTGTCATACTACATAAGGTCATGCTATAATGTGTCATACTACATAAGGTAATGTTTTAATGTGTCATAATATATCAGGTCATGTTATAATATGTCATACTATACAGTTATGTTTCAATATGTCATAAGATATGAAGTAACATTTCAAGGAATCATACTATATACTTTATAACGTCATACCATATATTGTCATGTTATGATATGCCATATGATATATAGTGACGTTACAATGTTTCAAGCCATATATCGTCATGTTACAATGTGATATCCCATATATTGTGATGTTGAAAATTTCATACCATATATGGTCAGGTTATAATGCGTCATACCAAATAAAATCTAGTGATAATGGATCATACTTTATATTGCTACCTGGTAAATGTTTTGTGTGAATTCTCTGTAATCTTATCAAGTATGACCTAGTTACTATGCAACCATGTACATGTAGCTATGTAACCGTGCCCTGTATGACATGGTCTTTATGTAACCGTACTCTGTATGACATGGTTACTATGTAACCGTAACCTGTATGACGTGGTTTCTATTTAACCGTACCCTGTATGCCATGGTTATTGTGTAAACGTACTCTGTATGATGTGGTTTCTATGAAACCGTACCCTGTATGACATGGGTACTATGTAACCGTACTCTCTATGATGGGGTTTCTATGTAACCGTACCCTGTATGACGTGGTTTCTATGTAACCGTACCTTGTATAACATGGCTACTATGTAACCGTACCCTGTATGATGTGGTTTCTATGAAACCGTACTCTGTATGATGTGGTTTCTATGTAACCGTACCTTGTATGACATGGCTACTATGTAACCGTACCCTGTATGATGTGGTTTCTATGAAACCGTAACCTGTATGACGTGTTTTCTATGTAACCGTACCCTGTATGCCATGGTATGTAACCGTACTCTGTATGACGTGGTTTCTATGTAACCGTACCTTGTATGATATGGTTACTGTGTAAACGTACCCTGTATGACGTGGTTTCTATGTAACCTTACCTTGTATGACATAGTTTCTATGTAACCGTACTCTGTATGACATAGTTTCTATGTAACCGTACTCTGTATGATGTGGTTTCTATGAAACCGTACCCTGTATGACGTGGTTTCTATGTAGCCGTACCTTGTATGACACGGCTACTATGTAACCGTACCCTGTATGATGTGGTTTCTATATAACCGTACCCTGTATGCCATGGTTTATATGTAACCGTACTCTGTATGACGTGGTTTATATGTAACCGTACCTTGTATGACACGGCTACTATGTAACCGTACTCGGTATGATGTGGTTTCTATGAAACCGTAACCTGTATGACGTAGTTTCTATGTAACCGTTCCTTGTATGACATAGTTTCTATGTACCCGTACTCTGTATGACATGGTTTCTATGTAACCGTACCCTGTATGACATGGTTTCTATATAACCGTACCTTATATGACATGGTTACTATGTAACCGTACCCTGTATGATGTGGTTTTTATGTAACCGTAACCTGTATGACGTAGTTTCTATGTAACCGTAACCTGTATGACGTGGTTTCTATGTAACCGTGCCTTGTATGACATGGTTTCTATGTAAGCGTACCCTGTATAGCATGGTTTCTATGTAACCGGACCCTGTATGACATGGTTTCTATGTAGCCGTACCCTGTATGACATGGTTTCTGTGTAACCGTACTCTGTATGTCGTGGTTTCTATGTAACCGTACCCTGTATGACATGGTTTCTATGTAACCGTACCTTGTATGACATGGGTTTTATGTAACCGTACCTTGTATGACATGGGTTTTATGTAACCGTACCTTGTATGACATGGTTTTTATGTAACCGTGCCTTGTATGACATGGTTTCTATATAAGCGTACCCTGTATGGCATGGTTTCTATGTAACCGTACCTTGTATGACGTGGTTTCTATGTAACCGTACCCTGTATGCCATGGTTTTTATGTAACCAGACCCTGTATGACTTTGTTATGATGTAACTGTACTATGTATTAACTGTTGAACGAGGACAAACATTCCCGACCTCCACCCCACTCCTGGTTTTTGTGCGTACCTTGTGTACTCTCGTTAATGTACCCCTGATCTTTAATGTATCCCTGATAGTGTGAAATACCTGTTAAACATCTCGTTACAGGCTTAACCTTAGTATATACGCTACCGACGGGATTACGTTATGGATCCCAGCTCAAACTTTATACAGAGATGACTCCTCAGAAAAATGGAATGTATGTGCTATATGAGAATAGGATTCCTCTTAAAGTTTCGTACTTGAGTCGATTTTAAAATAATTTCTCAGAATAGACTCATACTTGAGTTAATGTTGAAATGATTCCTCGGAAAGGTAGATACTTGAGTCAATTTAGAGATGACATTTTGCGGCAGACTAATATCCACTGTTCTGAACATACTCGATAACTCGACAGTGTGATCGTTCTGATTTCCTGTAATTTCCCTGGTCATGGAATCGCTGCCTGGGTCTGATATTTTACATTATTAATGAAACTGTAATGTATCACGGCCGTCCTATATTAACTTATAAAAATCCTGGCACCACCATATTGACTAGGTAAATAAACGACACCTTATAGATAATTATATATAAGGGATTGGCCCTTTTGCACGCGTTAGAGCTCGGCATGACCTTTGGGCTCGCCAGTGAACACGGTGTGACCCTTGGGTAGTACTCTAGGTCTCTTCTGCAGTGCAGCAAGACCATGAAGCTCAACCTGGGGATCATTATGATGTTAGGACTTAAGATAGTTTTACTGAAAGTGTTAAATACCCGATAACAATTGAATGTATTGTTCTGGTAACTCTCGTATGTAGCTTCGTTTTGACTGTACTTTATGTTAACCACGTGAATCTTCATACACATTCATACATAAACACTCGAAATTTTCGAGTTATTAAATCGAAATATCGGGTAACTAATGCTGCTCCGTACATTTACCCGATGTTTTCTTTTTTCAGGGAATCTTTCGGCCATAACCAGCCCACCTGAAGCTATGCTATCCGCCAGGTCAAGACAAGGATCTCTGACACCCATTCTGGAGAGAGCATGCGCAGTTCACCTAACTAAGAAGGTGTCCGTTGTGTGTACGACCTGTGACAATGCGTTTATCTGCACCAAGTGTATCAGCGCTGCCCACAAGGGTCACAGTTACATCGACCTGGAGGATTTCCTTGATTCAAAGGAACAGAACATCTCGGAGTTTCTAGATCTCGAAGACATCGACAACAAAATTGCAACGAAACACGAGCAAATTGAGAAACTTGCAGAGACTATATCGGAGAACAGGCTTCGCACAGACAATGTGATACAGGAGGTCAAGACCAGAGCGGATGAACTTAAGACAGAAATCGACAAAATAGCAACAGATTTAATACGGGAATGTAAGGTTCACGGCAGTAAGAATCTGAACAGTCTTGAGAAGCTTGAACAGAGCTTGACGCGCCACTTAGCATGTCTCAAGGCGGCCGCCATTAGCCACCAGAATTTGCCGCTCGACTCCTCTCCGTTTGATGACATGTTAAGGAGGGACTCTTTAAAGGAAGAATCGCAAGCGGACATCCCCAGCCTGACATCATTAATGTTCATCAAACAAGAGGAACACTCGACCATCCTAAGGACGCTGTTCGGGTCGTTAAGGTGCATCAGTGCGAATAGTCCCTCTAACGTAGCAAATCTGCCAGTAGGTAAAACGTCAATCAAGAAAGCTCTAAGCAACGGTCGTGTATTGGATACACTGACGGGCGTGGCGGATGGAAAGCACATACAGGCTATATTTCCGTGTGATGACAACGCGGCATGGCTCGTCCCAGGCAAAAGTCATCGGGTAAGACTAACGACACGAAAAGGCGAGATTATCCAGACTATCTCGCTCGAGAGGGGTGTCGTCATCAATGACATCATGCGCACAGCTGATAAATACTTAACGACGATCTGCTGTGACGATGGTTCTGTGCGTCAGATTCTGCCGAGTGGCAGAACCCAATACTTATTCTCTACCGGAATCAACATCTCCAATATTTGCGAGTTGTCTGCATCCGGGTACTTTATTGCTTGTCACTCTATCCAGCGGAAACTTGTTAAATATAACCAGAGAGGGGACATAATCGAAACAGTGGACCGGGATACCTACGGCGTCCGTCTGTTTACTAAACCTGTTCGTGTTCGAATTAACAGAAATAACGGTGACATAGCTGTGGTGGAGTGGTCATCTCCCGAGCATGTGGTCATTATGAACGAAAAGCTACAGGTGATATCCCGTTTTTTTGGTGACTCAAAACGACGCCATTCATACGGTACACACGGGTCTTTCAAAGGTCAAGGAACAAAGGAGAAAGGACACTTCGATCCAGCTGACGTCATCTTCACGAAGAACAATCACATCATTATAGCTGATGTTTGGACAAATTCTCTTGTGATGATTGATAGAAATGGGAAGAAACTTAAAACATCGTTCAAGTTTAACTTCCAGCCTCTGCGCCTCGGCCTGCAACCTAACGGCGACCTGTGGGTAGGCTCACATGACGGGCACGTGCAGATCATGAAGTTCTGATAAAGAGTAAAATGTCATGCTGATTTTAGCATTATTGAAATGAACGATGACATAGGTTCGGTGTAATTCAAGTTATTTCTTTTCTTTTTTATTATGTTACAAAATAACAAGATGCGTTCGGCGAAAGAGCAATTTCTTTTCATCGCGTTCAATTGTTTGAGCGACAAACCATGACAACTCAATGATTCAGTGTTTATTATCTATATACAGCTATCTTATATGTTTCTCCATTCATAAAAAGTCAACTCAACACCCTATTTTCCAAATCATTTCTAGCTAGAGACTCAATGATCGCTCCTCGGTCTGTGACAAACGTAAACAAATCACTTCTAGCTAGAGACTCAATGATCGCTCCTCGGTCTGTGACAAACGTAAACAAATC